>NC_044321.2:119828063-120077745 GCF_007474595.2 Lynx canadensis | reverse complement strand
CATTAACTCCGCATCTCAGTAACCACCATTTGACTCTCTTGTCTCTATGACCTTGCTCTAGTAAGTGGAATCTATAGTATGTGTCCTTTTGTGTCTGGTTTCTTTCATTAGGCATAACGTCCTCCAGGTTGGTGTGTATACTGTTGGTAGTCAGCTTCGCTGGGCCTTACTGCGTGTGCATCAGGAAGCTGGGAAACATTTAGTATTTTAGGGCAAGTCTATAGGGTGTTTAGAGGAGGGAAGACTCAAAGTGACCTGATGTGGTTTTGTGTGTGTATGCGGGGTTTTGTTTGTTTGTTTGTTTTTGTTTTGTTTTGTTTTGTTTTGTTTTGTTTTAGCTCAGAAGGCTGTCACAACCACAGCCCTTATTACCTAAATGAGAAGCCATTAGCGGGCCTCAGGAAGCCCTCCAAGAATCCATCGTTTTACACATAAGAAGGGTTTCAAAGATCTAATTTCCAGGCCGTTGGCACTGTGTAAAAGAGAAAAGGCCCCCACTTTTTCCTGGGCAGTTGCCTCAAGTAGTCAGTCATGGATTCCTGAAGGGTTTCCTGTAGTCCACTAACGAGGCACAACCTGGTCAGGCAGAGACCTGGAGGAAATGGCTGCTTTTTGGTGCCAGCTAGTTGTTTTTGACTGGATGCAAGAAAACAGGCAGAAGAGAGTTTAGTCTTTTACTGTTGTATTAGCCACAATAAAGAAGGTGTTTATTCCCTGTGATTTTAGGTCAATTTTCAAATTAAGAAGTTTAGGTCAATTTTCAAAGTAGCAGGTTTTTTAAAATTTCACATTGCATATAATTTCAGATCTACAAATCTAATATCAGTGCAACTCTTCTCAAGACCAGGGAAGTGGATTTAGAGCCAAAAATAAATGAACAGATTTCAAGTTTTGTTTATATCCATTTCTTGTGTTGGACATGTGAATTGGCACAAGGTTTTCAGAGACTCTGAGATCTAAATAAGACTATTGCTTTCCATACTTTAGGCTTATTTGTTAAACATGATTTACATACCTGAGACACAGAATTTGAGAGAGAAGCAGCTTAAAGGAATCAGCTCTTTCACAGATATGAGAGTAAACAGGGTTCAGTTGCATTTTCTAGTCAGAGCATAAACCTTTGTAGTCTTTATTGTCCACATTATATAAAACTGTATTGTTTGCCTTTAGAATGTGATGTGAACATTGGGCTGTGTGGTATCAACATATTAGCTGATATCGACCTTGCAGCACCAACCATAGTCTTTCCTTCTTGGGACTGGTTTGTTTGGGGGCACAGGGACTGACACCTGCTCTGTTTGCCTGTGGGGTACTGAACTTGCTGAATCCTGGCCTGCTTGCTCATTTGCCCTGTCAGCCCCTGTAGAAATGCCTGTGACTCAACAATGCAGACTCTGACAAAGTCATCTCCTCTAGAAGCTTCACTTTGCAAACTCGTTTCCCTCTGGGAACACTAACATCCAGATTCTCTCCTGCCCTGTTGGCAAGGCACATAAATCCCTTCAGGGGCTCAGCTGTCTGAACCAAGATCCCTGGCCTCTGGCTGCTTCTCAGGGAACTGTCCATATATTTTCATTCCCTGATTTGTAAAAAGTTGATATAGAGTTAAATGATTGCTGTTTTTACATTTCAATATCTTTCTGTATAGTGTTTTAAAAATCTTGCTTTAATAATTTTATTTTATTTTATGTTCATTTTTGAGAGAGACGGAGAGAGAGAAAACATGCAGGCAGAGGGGCAGAGAGAGAGGGAGACAGAGGATCTGAAGCAGGCTCTGCACTGTCAACGCAAAGTCTGATGTGGGGCTCAAACGCACCAACCTTGAGACCATGACCTGAGCTGATTTCCGACGCTTAACAGGCTGAGCCACCCAGGTGCCCCTATTATTTTATCTTTTAAAAAATTACTTGAAAAATTATAACAATCGCCTTTTGAGACTTTTAATCCTAATACTTAAATTTGTTAAACTTTCAGATCACATTAATGGTTATGGAAGGGGGGGGTACATCTAGGAATCCATCAAACTAATTCCTTCTTCATTTACAGTCAAAAGAAATTGCTTTAATGTTATTATAACAACATTAAGAAAAACTACCAGAAGTCATCAGGAAAGCACCCATGATCTCACTGTTCAATGTGATTAACTTTCTTTTGTCTGTGTTCCCTTTCAGGGTGCTCAGAAGTATACATAGGCACTTCTTAGCTCTGTCACTTGCATGCTAGGTGCTAAGCAAGTTCTAGAACCACTCTGAATGTATTTCTGTTGTGAAAGGATATAAGAGGTATATACCTCACAGGGTTGTTGTGAAGGTTTCACAGCCTACTATATGTAACTTCTGACCATGGTGCCTAGCATGTGTAGATACTCAACAAATATTATTTTCATTCCTGCTTCCTCTTATTCTTAGAAACTTCTGCTATTCCCAAAGGAATAACAGGCTCCTTGGGAATTCACCACTCTCCCACTCTCAAGAATATGGCTCTGGTAACTGTGCAGCAGAACCAGTGTGTTCTCAGGTACCAAGTCATGTACCATTTCTAGATATTGGTGGCCATTCCAGGCCCCAAGTATGGTCACATTATCTCTTGTCTAGGAGTTGTCTGACTTCCATCCATTTTCCTGTACTCCCAAAGCCTTTCCATTCTGGTACCTGACCCCCCTTTTATAGTCTTTGTTTGTGTCTCTGGAGCACAAGACCTCCTGCTCCTTCTAGATGTTGTGACGTGCTTTAGGCCATTCCCTCCTACTTTTTACTCAAAACTCTTCTCTTCCATGATGGCATCTGTGGCAAATCCAGCCCACTGTGCTCTTTCACTTGAATAATTGTCCCCAAAGCAGATTCTTTACCTTAAAGCTTTCCTGTCATTTGGTACACTATTGCTTGCTGGGTTTTTTAATCATTAAACAAGATATTAAAGCAACACTAACATATCTTTTCTTGTAGAAGAAAAGAAACTGTTTATAACTCTATTACTCAACAAGACTTATTTCAAATTTGTGTATTTCCTTCTAATCTTTGTCCATTTGTACATCTATTTTGTTATATCATATCACCTTTTCCACTTATGCATGTAAAGAGGTTCTAGATGTTTTATAATTTTTTTAAAGTTTTATTTATTTTGAGAGAGAGAGAGAGAGAGAGAGAGAGAGCGATCAGGAGAGGGGCAGAGAGAGAGTGAGAGAGAGAGAATCCCAAGCAGGCTCCATACTATCAGCATGGAGCCTGACACGGGGCTTGAACTCACGAACCGTGAGACCATGACCCGAGCCAAAATCAAGAGTTGTACACCTAACCAATTGAGCCCCCTAGACCCCCCAAGATGTTTTAAATCCCCAAGGAGACAGTGAGGATATTTTTAAGACCAGATGGTAATTACCTTTGAACTTGAATGTGTTTGAAAGCAACTACAAAAGCATTGGAAACATAAAAGAGCATAGTAACATATGTATTCGGAGAACAGTGAAAAGGACAGCTTTCCTGGAGTATGGAGTCTATGTGGGCAGGAGTTGGAGTAGATGAGGACAGACAGGTAGGTCAGGTCCAGGTTGGTAAAGGTCTGGAATATCACCTGAAGGAATGTGGTTTCATCTTTGAAGGAGTGCTTGCAGAGGATTTTTAAAAATAAACGTGCTGGGCCTAGGTTTGCTTTTCAGAATGGCCACACTCTGGTGTAGACAATGGAATGGTAGAACATGAGATTAGAGGTGGCAGTAAATCCAGTTCTAAAACAATCACAGTAATCCAGCAGAAGGCTGTGGCAGTGGGGATGCCTCCCTACAAAGCAATGGCAGTTGAAGGGGCTTGAACTACTGTTGTAAGGATTTCTGGTGCCATGGGCCAAATGTGGGAACTGTCCCCTACAAGTCTTACCCTCCCTTAAAGACCACCTCCTTCATAAAGCCACTCTCAATCCATTATCACTACCCCCACCATACCCCACCCCCATCTCTCTTCCTTCTCTGTGGCTCCAGCAGGCTGTATGCTCTCTACAATAAAACTAATCATTTGACTTTGTAATCAGGGCATTCATTCTCAAATTGTTTGTTTGTTTTTTCTTTTTATATCCATTCAAATTTTTTAATTGAGATTCAAGTTAGTTAACATATAGTGTAGTATTGGTTTCAGGAGTAGAATATAGTGATTCATCACTTATATATAACACCCAGTGCTCATCCCAACAAGTGCCCTCCTTAATGCCCATCACCCATCTAGCCCATCCACCCTCCCACCTCCCCACTATCAACCCTCAGTTTTTTCTTTGTATTTAAGGGTCTTTTACGGTTTGCCTCCCTCTCTGCTTTTATCTTATTTTTGCTTCCCTTCCTCTATATTCATCTATTGTGTTTCTTAAATTCCACATATGAGTGAAATGATGATATTTGTCTTTCTCAGATTGACTTATTTAGTTTAGCATAATACACTCTAGTTCCATCCACATTGTTGCAAATGGCAAGATTTAATTCTTTTTCATCACTGAGTAATATTCCATTGTGTGTGTGTGTGTGTGTGTGTGTGTGTCCATTCATCATCAGTTGATGGAAATTTGGGCTCTTTCCATACTTTGGCTATTGTTATAGCATTGCTATAAATATTGGGGTGCATGTGCTCCTTCATATCAGTATTTTTAAATCCTTTGCACAAATACCTGGTAGTGCAATTGCTGGGTCATAGGGTAGCTCTATTTTTGAACTTTTTGAGGAACCTCCATACTGTTCTCCAGAGTGGCTGCACCAGTTTGCATTCCCACCAACAGTGCAAAAGGTGCTGGGAAAACTGGACAGTAGCATGCAGAAGAATGAAACTGGACCACTTTCTACACCATACACAAAAATAAATTCAAAATGGGTGAAAGACCTAAATGTAATATAGGAAACCATCAGAATTCTGGAGGAGAAAACAGTCAGCAACTTCTTTGACCTCGGCTACAGCAACTTCTTACTAGACATGTCTCTGGAGGCAAAGGAAACAAAAGCAGAAATGAACTACTGGGACCTCATCAAGATAAAAAGCTTCTGCACAGCAGAGGAAACAATCAGAAAAACTAAAAGGCAACTGACCAAATGGCAGAAGATATTTGCAAATGACATTTTGGATAAAGGGTTAGTATCCAAAATCTATAAAGAACTTATCAAACTCAACACCCCAAAATCAAATTGTTTAAATTATTCTCCTGACAATTATTTATTGAGCAGGCAGAGATCTGGGGCTGGAAGGGATTAGAATTGGGAGTCCTCAGCATATACCACGGGGCAAATCAAGCCAGTTCCTTGCTGCTGAATTTCCTATCTCCACCATGCCCAGCATGTAGGGGCTCATTGGAATCTGCTTTAAGTGTTTTCTTCCCGATTAAATGACTTTCTTCTTGAGAGACATGTGTCCACTCTTTTTTTGTAGTTTCCATGGAGTAAAACACTCAGCTAGACATACACTAGGTGCTCAGTAGGCATCGGACTTGGAGCCGAGGAGACCTTCCTGTCCATCTTCTCTTCCTACAATGCTACCAACTCCAGCCTTCCCCAAGGAGGCTCATGGTAAGTAGGAATGGTTTGGGTCTTTTAGGAGTCTGTAATATTCACAGATGTGCCCTCAGACTTTGGTCAAGAGGGTGGTAGTTAGCTGGCCCCTGCTCAGCAGGATGTGGGTAAGGATGGGACACCAGCGAAGTACAAGACCCTGATCTCCCTCGGTAAGGACAGCATTCCTTCTCTGGACCCTATGAGCCGGGGCTGGAGAGCCAGGGCTCTGATTTGTGTTTCCTATGGAGCCAGAAACAGATCGTTTCTGTTTCTGTTTTCTGTTGCAAGACCAGTGACAAATGGAGTTATTGATAAACTTCCTTATGGTGCTCAGAGACTTTGGTCTCTCTGTCCTCTGATCTTCTAGGTCAGGGGTTTTCCTATCACATTCCATTGGAGATGACCAGATTTCCATTCTATCTGGGAAGGCAAAGCTAGTTGTTCCTTGCAGCTGAGAGTTTCCCACTCCTGCCCCCATACCCATCCTCCTTCCTTTCCTCCTGTCCTTCTTGGAAGTCACATTGGACCCTGTGGAGATATTCTTGGTACCACTGTGTGGTGTCCTAGAGTACCTTTTCCTCCTGGAAGCCAAGTGATTGGAATGGATCTGTGGGACACCATTGTGACCCTAGCACAAATATCTAAGTCCCCTTTATTTTTCAAAAACCAGGGATTCCAATTCCCAAACCAGACATGATTTCCCAGTTAGAGCAGCAGAGGAATCATGGATGCTTAAAGGAGAAGGGCCGTGAAGCCTCTGTCTAGGTGAGTGAGTGAAAGCCAAGTAAGTTGATATCCGTCTGGTTAGCAAAAGCGTGCAAGGCCTTTTTCACTTTCTGGTAGTGAGAGCAGTTTTATGTTTATTTTGTATCCCCCATGGGAGGTACTCATACCTGATCCATTCAGAGAAAGTGAAAACTGACCATTTGGAGACCCTGGATTGAAGTAAGGTTTGCAATTCTAGCTCTGAGAAGAAAAATGAACATTTTAAGAATTCTAAATGCTGTGTGGTGTTTTTGTTGGCCTCTGCTACCTACTCACATTCAGCATTCATAATTCTGTGTGAGGTGTTCCCAACTGCATTCTCCTTCACAGGACGTTTACATTCCAGTCAAAAGAATAGCGTGTTTAATAATGGCAAGTTGAGGGGCGCCTGGGTGGCTCAGTTGGTTGAGCGTCCGACTTCGACTCAGGTCACGATCTCACAGTGTGTGAGTTCGAGCCCTGTGTCAGGCTCTGTGCTGACAGCTTGGAGCCCAGAGCCTGCTTTGGATTCCGTGTCTCCCTCTCTCTCCCTGCCCCTCCTTCACTCACACTCGCTCTCTCTCTCGCTCTCTCTCTCTCTCAAAAATAAATAAACATTAAAATTTTTTTTTAATTAATGGCAAGTTGACCCCAAAGAAAGGGTGGAAGTAGGGTGACAACGAAAACTATTTGTTGCATTTTGTGTTTTTTAAAAAGACATTCATTCATTTGGGGCGCCTGGGTGGCGCAGTCGGTTAAGCGTCCGACTTCAGCCAGGTCACGATCTCGCGGTCCGTGAGTTCGAGCCCCGCGTCAGGCTCTGGGCTGATGGCTCAGAGCCTGGAGCTTGCTTCCGATTCTGTGTCTCCCTCTCTCTCTCTGCCCCTCCCCCGTTCATGCTCTGTCTCTCTCTGTCCCAAAAATAAATAAACGTTGAAAAAAAAAATTAAAAAAAAAAAAGACATTCATTCATTTAACAAATAGATTTTTTTTTACCCAGATTGGCCTATGACAAAGATAATATGTGCTCAAAAAAACTGAGAGAGACATCCAGAAGAAAACACAAATGTCTTGAAATCCTAACTCCCAGAGCCAATCACCGTCAACCTTTGTATAAGCATTCTTCTGATCCCTTTCTTCCCACACAACTACTTGTGGAGATGTGGCTACTCTGAGGTACGTGCTGTGATCCTTTACCTGCCATTTGGCCTTCATAATGGCCAAATGTGGACAGCTCTCCGTGCCATTGCATATATATGTGTAGCTGGGTATTCATCCCCTTCAGTGGCTGCATAGCATTGCACTTTACCAGCATGTTATCCTCTATTTACCCCAGTCCACTATTGATAACTAGGTTGTTTCCAGATTTACATTATTCTATGCAACACCAAAGTCAAATAACCTTCTGTTACATCTTTGCAAACTTGTCAGGCTATCTTTTATGGATAAATTCCTCGCAGTGGCATTGATGGAGCAAATGGTGACGTTCAAGTCATCTAAAATACGCTATTTCCTTTAAACTCATGATACTTCTGAATCATTTTTAACTAAAAGCCAAATGCAGTGAATTGATCTTAGAAAAGTAATTTGACAACATTTTCTAAAAGCTTCCCCAGGCCTGTGAGGAAGATTGATGATACTGGGATGTGGGGTTCCCTTTAACTTCTTCATTTTCACCCAAGTCTCTATTGTGTTTACTTCTTCTGTGCTTCCCTCACAGATTGATGACTTTCCCCATTTTAGAACTGAACCCCTTAGCATTCACCATTTGTATTTTAGGTCGTCTCAAATTAGTACACAGGTAATGGCAACAGATAATAACAATAGCAAACACTTGTATGGCATGTACAGTGTGTCAGGCATGCAGTGGTATGTACTTTTCAAATATAGCTGAGTTCATCTTATAAAAAGTCTTAGGTAGAAATTGCCAACATCTTCGTTTCACTGGTGAAGAAACGTAGGCCCTAAAAGACTAAATGATTTGTTCAAATTCAGACAGCAAATATGTGGTTGAGCCAGGAATAAAACCTGTGCAGTTTGGCTCCAGAAGCTTACAGGTTCATCTAAGCCAATGTGCCTTCCCTTGCCAGCTCACAAAGGTGGTAGACACAGGTGCTCCATGCCCTAGCTACTCAACTTCTGTGAGCAACCAGTCATAATCCCCTCCTCCCCCAGCATCTCAGTTGAATTAAGATGTGGAAGTTACCCGTGTTCATTTGGTAGGATGTAAGCCTCTTCTTGTGTTTGAATGAACCCTCTAGAACTAATACAAGATCCTGCTTTCTACATCTCTCTTTCCCCTCCCTATTGTTCAAGGCCAAGTTCACCATACTCATTCTGGAACAAAAGTCTCTTCTGGTTCCTTATTCAAGGCAGTGGGCAATTTTGCATAGGACCTTGATTCTTTCATGCAGTTCTAAACTTCAGGGCTGGAGGAAACTGGGATTTCTCCCTTCCTTGTTTGTAAATAATGTCTCTTGTTGGCAGAGTTTGTTTTAATCATAAAAGTATGTTGTGTTGGTTGCAGAAAAAAAATTTAACAGGCAGAAAAGTATAAAGAAGCAAATAAAATCACTTGTTAGAGGAAAGCACTATTAATGTTTTTAGTGTATTTCCTTCCATTATTTTTTATATACACATGTAAGTATATATGTACTTATACATTATAACTACAAAAGATTATGGTCATGTATACTGGTTTTTGTTTGATTTTATAATCATAACCAGTTTTACAAATCATTGAAAAATCTTTAGGGGTGCCTTGGTGGTTCAGCCGGTTAAGCGTCCAACTCTTGGTTTCAGTTCAGGTCACAAGGTTTGAGTTCAAGCCCTGCATCAAGCTCTACACTGACAGTGCAGAGCCTGCTTGGGATTTTCTCTCTCTCCTTCTCTCTCTGCTCTTCCCGAGCATTCTCTCTCTCAAAAATAAATAAATAAACTCTTAAAAAAAGTTAAAAAATTCTTCAAAATCATGATATTTAATGACTATTTCATCATCTAGATATATAATTACTTTAATCATTTATGTGTCCTGGGAAATTTTAATTTTTTCCCTTTTCACTTACTTACACTGTTATGAACATCTTTGCATTTAAATGTCTCTCCACAGCTCTGTTTTTTCCCTCTAGAATAACTAGAAGAGGAATTTTCATGGTACTTGATTTGTGTTATGAATTGCTTGTCAAAAAGCTTTCCAGTTTACATTCTTGTAGAAGTATATGAGAATGCATATGTCCCTATACCCTGCCAGCATGTACTGTAGTTTTTTAAATCTCTGCCAATTTGAAAAGGGGAAAACGGTTTTAATTTTGAACTTTTTTTTCAAGTGCTTATTGGCCATTTCTTGTTTTATTCCCCTGTTCCCTCAGGCTCCCCTTTTAATGACAGGGGATCTGGCGAACCATAGACCCTTAACCTGGATATTTGGATTCTCTTACTCCTTCTAGTTTCCTCTTTAAACCATGCCCTTCTGCTTGCACTCTGAAGCCCATCCTAATTTGTCCTCATACCCTTGTCCCCATAATTATTATGTCTTCTCTCCCTTCAGCAACTTCATCCTTTCCTCTTGAAGTCATGCATTCTCTGCCTTCCATCAGAATCAGAACTTCATACTTACTCCTATTCCCTTTTCTAGTATATGAAGTGTGAAGGAATTTGTCAAATTCCTCCAATGTGTACTTAACATGTGACCCCTGCTCCTGAAGGAGGTCCCCATTGGCTGGCCGTCATCCTTGTTCTCTTGTGCTTCTCTATGTTGAACAGTGCATATTTTCTTAAAAACACTTGCTTTGTGTCATTGTGCTACACTCCCAGTAGCTTTGGCTACTTCCGGGCCTCTTCCAAATGCTCCTTGGTTCCTTTCTCTTCACTAACTGTGTGTTTCACATTACATAGCTGCTAATCACTTGGTTCACTTAAGACACGTAGACCTTTTAGTGATTGCCTTGTAATGATTGAATGTTGTCGCCAGTGGGGCAGCTCAGACAGTAAATTCTGGGAGCTGTGGCCCTCAGGGTTGTATATTTGGAGGAGGGAGTTCCTGCCTCCTTGCTTAAGTTTCCTTGCCAAAATATGGTACAAAACTGAACTCTATTCATTAAAGCAAACTAAAACTTAGGTACTAACACAATGCCACCATAGGTTTCCTTCACAACAAACTTCATGTTTACAAATTGTTTTTCATCTATTTTTGACTGGGGTTCACTTGATGCCAGAATTTCACACTTCTCCTAGTGCTACAACATAGAACTCTAGACTGTAGAGTCACCAAGTCACTGTGGCGTCAAAATAAACAAACAAATGGTTTAGAAAGAGACTACAGGTGGTATACACACGCACACATATGTACAATATAAATGAAGGAAACATCAGTCATCACCATGGAAGGATGATTCAGAGATGGTATCAGAACATTTAGCAATTTGGAGGAAAACAGAGCAGATCGTTAACACATGGTGTACTCTAAAATATATATCCACAGGATTAAAGGCTAAATGTAAAGACAAATATTAGAATAAAATACCAGTGAGTACTTACATCGGCTCTGGATAGGAAAGAATATTCTGAGCTTAAAAACAGTGAAAGCAGGGGTGCCTGGGTGGCTCAGTCGGTTAAGCGTCCGACATCAGCTCAGGTCATGATCTCATAGTTCGTGGGTTCGAGCCCCACATCGGGCTCTGTGCTGACAGCTCGGAGCCCGGAGCCTGCTTCAGATTCTGTGTCTCCCTCTCTCTCTGCCCCTCCCCCCCTCTCTCTTTCAAAAATAAATAAACATTAAAAAGTTAAAGAAAGAAACAAAGACTTAAAGAACAGAGGTACATGGTTAATAGTGCTAAAGAAAAAAGCCAAAACATGAAATTGTACACATAAATAGCATAGCCTTAACTATGAAAACAAAACAAAACAAACAACAACTAAAAGTAACATCAATTCTCATTACATGCCAGGCACTGGGTTGAGCAACTGGGCCTGCGCTCTCTCCAAGAGTCCTCAGAGGAGCCCTGGTGGGAGGTGGGCACTGTTATGGCCCCTCTTCTCCAGATGAGAACTGGGTGCAGAAAGATGCAGAGATTTGCTCAAAGTCCCACAGCCCCTCAGTGGATGTGCTGGGATTCTAGGTCAGGCTGGCAAGACCACACAGCCCGGCCCCTGGAAACAACGGAAAGAACCTCGAGGCATGTGGGTAGCAGTGACGGTCCTGGAAGCAGAGCCGACGGACACACGGCAGATTGCTAATGGTGACAGCCCTGAGAAATAGCTGAATGAAAGACATACCGCACATGGGGAGCAGTGATGGATGCTCCCTGGGTGGGGAGTATGTCGTGCTTCTGCCATCAAAGCAAAAACTCAAGAACGTCGATGTCTTTTTAAAGCCTCCAAGAAAGAGGTTGGATGTACATGTGTCACATACTCACGGCAACTGCATGCTTATGAGATGCGATGATGGTGAATTCTCAGCTTCTCTTCTGAAGCCTTTAGTCAAGCGTGCACTCCTAGACACAGTGGCAGAAGAGACCCAGTGGGGTGTGCCCTAGTCTTCACCTCCCACATGCTCCTAGGCATGGCCCTGTTGCCAGCTTTCTGCTGGGGCAGGTGTTGGGATGTCTCTCTGGCGTCCCCTGGGATGTCATCCCTTCCGTCTTGGGGCCCTACTGGGTGTCTCCTTGTGCACCGTTTTTTTGTGCACACCACCTGCTCACTCTTAGCCAGGTCAAACTTGTTGCACACGTGGTACCCTGGTCCAAGCATGATGACAAGCAAGGGTGGCCAGGACCCCTGGAAATGGAAAGGAAGAGAGCAACAGAAGGGCTAAGGCAGAAGTGGAACAGGCCTTTCGGCTCACCTTAGTCCCTGTTCCGGAAAGCACACCAGACGCCAGACACGGGGCCTGCAGACGTGGGCTCTAATCCCACCGTACCTGACCTTGGGGGACCCTCATGTCCTTCCCAGGCCCTCCGTCTGATGCTGAGGCTGTCCTCAGACCAGAAGATGTGGGGACCAGCACCAGGCTCTGTGGAAGCCCAGGGCAAAATGGACTCCCAGAGGGGAGGCAGATCAGTGGTTCAGGTGTGAAGTGCATGTCAGGCAGGACTCATGTCCCCATCTCCACTCCCACCCCATCCTGGGAGTCAGACTTCCTAGTAGAGACCAAGGAACAGGACTGAAAGGGCTTGGCACAGCTTTATAATTGGAGGGGATCTGGGCACATGGGCAGGAAGCAAGGTGAGGCTGCACAAGAAGATGGGGAGCCCCCCGTGGGGCCAGTGGGTTTGAGCTGGCACGAGGGGATGCCTTTGCCCACGTTGTCCCAGAGCCTTTGGGGTCTTTCCTGGGGCAGAAACTGGTCCCTGGGAGAGGCCTGGGTAAGGCCCCAGAGAGGCCACAGGGCCTCGGGGTAATCAGGGCCAGGCCACTGCCCACATACGCGGACCCTGTGGACCCCGTGTCCCTTGCCAGTCCTCTCACCGACCCCCTCAGCCTGCAGCAACCATGCAGTTTGAAACAAGGAGCTCCTGTCCCCTTAGATTGTACTTGGTGTTCCCAGGGCTGTGCTTCCTTGCCCCGGAGCGGAGCACATCGCCTGTTGCTGGAGGCCCTCAACCTCCTCAGGCACAACTCTCAGGACAACCCCTTCTGCCCTACCCCCTCGCCCACACCCCTGCTGGATCTGGGACAACTCCCTCTCCTGGGGCTCCAGCTGCACAGCTCCAAGCTGGGACTTGTTACCTCAGGCCATGTCCCTGTCTCTCCAGGACTTCCTGAGGAACCTTAGGCTCTTAGTGGCTGTGTCCAGGCACAACTTGGTGGACAGGGGAAGGGGGTCTTCCTTTTCTCTGTCATTCAAGTACAGAGGAGCGGTGGTGGCATTCGCAACACCCTAGTTCAGAGGGCACTGTCCCACCGAGTCCATCCAGTGCAGCCTTGCCCAGGGCCAAGGCTCCCCTTTCATGTTGCCAGCACCCCCAAAGAGGGCCCAAGTGCACCTTTTCCATCGTGGGGGCTCAGAGGTGCTGGGACTGTTGGGTGGAGGGGTGGGGAGAAGCTAGCTGGGCCTAGGGGCCTCCTCCATGCAGCCCCTGCCATTTGTAGGAACAGTTCCTTCTCCTTCCCCAGATGGACACAGTTTTCTACTCCTTTGCTTCTTTCTCTCCAGCCCCTTTGGGCTCCCGCTTTCTCCAAGATCTTTGCTCTACATACACAGGACCCAGTCATCTCCATTTTCTCCAGTCTCTCTGCCTTTGCTGCAGCCCTTAGCCCAGGAACTCAGGGATGTGGCCAGGGGAGAGAAACGCTCCAGAGAGAAGGCAGAGAAGGTGACAGTGGGGCAGAGAAACACTCTGATTTCATTTGTGCATAAACCTGCCCCATTTCCCCCCAACCACACACATAGAGACATGGTGGTTTGCCCTCTAGTGAGTACTTACATCAAGCACTTTCCCCCTTAACACTGATACCACCTTCCTCTTTCATTCAGAGCCATTTCTGGAAGGCCTTCTCTGGTCCAAGACTTGCACCAGATGCTGGCGATTCCAAACTGAATGTCATAATGAGGCCTGCTCCAGTGGTCCTTACAGTCAATGAGGGGAATGGACAATAAATCAAGGGGAAAATCTATATAATTGCAAATCATGGTCAATATGAAAACAAAAGGATGAAAAGTAAGCATTGAAGAAGAATTACTGTATTCAGGGTGGTTTAAAAAGCCACTTTAAGAAGGTGAGAGGATGAAAAGGAGCCCAAATTTTGGGAGTACTGGGGAAAAGCCTGGGAAAGCAAAGGAACAACAAGGGTTTAACCTCTGAGGCAGGCGTTTTCAAGATATAAAAAGGCCTAAGCCCCTTGCCTGGAGTAGAACCACTGAAAGGGACATGAGTGGGAGCTACACTGGGAGGACTAGGCAAGGACCTCATAGGCCATGGACAGGAGTCAGGTAGCCATTGGAGTGTTCTGAGCCAAGCAGTGACGTGATCAGATAGGCAGTTTTTTTTTTAATTTTTCTTATTTATTTAAATATAGAGAGCATGAGCAGGGGACAGACAGAGAGAGGGAGGGAGAGAGAGAATCCCAAGCAAGCTCCGTGCTGACGGTGGGGAGCCTGACACGGGGTGGCCGACATGAGGCTTGATCCCACAAACCATGAGATCATGACCTGAGCTGAAGTTAAGAGTCAGATGCTCAACCAACTGAGCCATCCAGGTGCCCCTTGAGATAAGCATTTTAGAATGACCCCCTGATTACTTTTTGGAAAATGGGTGCAGAAGAAACCCAAACAAGGAGTGAGTGGGAACATAGTGAGTTATCCTTGGTAAATATGGCAGTGGCATGGAGAGGCAGTAGCCATGAAGCAATGCAGAAGCACTCCAGGGAGGTGTGTCTGGGTAGGCCCCAAGCTTCACACTATAGCCCCCTTTTGCAAAGGCAGAGGAGTCTCTTTTGATGAATATTCACTTCTTACTCACTTCAAAATGAAGAGTGTATATATATATATATATATATATATATATATATATAAAAGAGTAAGGCCCTTAATGGATTGGAACTGATTAGAAGCTCTGTGTGTACAGGGGTCAGAGAGACTTACTCACTGGAGGCCATGGTTGTGGAGTCAGAAGTAGGTGAACTGGGTTTCCTATGGTGGATTTACTCATGGTAGTGTCTGAAGGTCTCTTCTCTTGACCTAGTTTTTTTTGTTGTTTTTTTTTTTTTCTCAATGGAGAAATTTTTTTTCATCTTTTGCCTGGGAGATAGTCACCTTATTACCAGTGGTCTGGGAGCTGGGTGGGAAATGGAGCTGGGTGTTTCACTGTTCATCTATCTACACCTTCACCTCATTTTCTAGTTTTTAGTAAGTGCTTCTACCCCAAGGCATGCATCAGCATTTGCTGGAATACTTCAGTCACCACACCTCAGTGGTTTATAACATTTCTTTCTCATGCACAGGCCTTTGGGTTGGTTGTGGTGTGCATCAGTTTATGGACATAGCTTCAGGTCTGCTCCATTTGTCTTCTCATTCTGGAACCCAAATGGAAGGAACAGTGGCTACCTGAGTAAGGCAGGGTCTCCTGATGGTTTAGGGCAGGGGTAGAATATGGCAAGCTAAATGACACAATCACATTGAAGCCTCTCGCTGGACATGGTATACCTCATCTCCGTTCACATTTCATTGGCCAATGCAAGTCATGAATCAAAGCCCAAAGGAGTGGGGCATGGAAGTATTTTCTACCTACAGTGAACCATGGCAAGGACAGGGAGGGAAGGGAGACTTATGACCAAATAAATCTTCCTACGTCATCTGCGGAGGCAATGGTATTAGATGGAGACCTGAATGATGGGGAGGTGTTGGGCATCTGGAGAGGAAGAACACTCCCAAAAGAAGGAATAGCACACGAGAGCTTGGTGAGTCCCTAGAACTGGGAGATCTGAGTGGTTGGAGCAGAGTGAGTAAGGGATCAGCATGAGGTGAGGTCAGATAGGCACTTGGGTCAGTGAGGCAGAAGGCCATGAGAAGAGGTCAAGATTCATTTCCAAGAGTGATATGAAGCCCCAGCCTGGCATATTTTAAGAGAGGGATGTGACAGGTTTGTATTTACTTTTTAAAGGATCTCTCTAGCTGCTTTGGGAAAGAAAGATGGAACGGGAAAGAAAGGTCACAAGAGGACCAAATAGGAGGTGAATGCAGTCAGTAGTTTAAGCTAAAGATACTGGCATCTTGGACTTATGGTGTAGCCATGGAGATAGAAGTTGGTGGGCTTGGAAGACTGCTGGAAGCTGAATGGACAGAACTTGGTGACAGAGTAAATGTGGGTGAGTAAGGGAGAGAAGGAGATGTGAGAATTTGGTCCCAGGCACCTACCTTGGATTACCCCAGGGCTATGGTTATCATTTAGAAACAGAGAGGTGAGGGGAAGGGAGAGGGAGAGAAATAGCAAGATCATAGGGCGTGGAGGAAAGGTCATTTCTAAACTGAGGAGTCTTGCTGGGACATACTGAGGTCTCTTAGGACAAAATAACCCAAAGAACCTTCCATGAGCAATAAAAGGGAGCCAAGTGGTGGGTCTGGCAGAGTGAGCTTGCAGCCTGAGAGGGGCTGGCCCAAGGCAAGTTCACCTCCAGGGCAAATGAGTCTGAGAAAGTGCAGCAAACTGTCCAGAGGCAGTTCATTGGAGTGTGATTCTTTTTATCATTATTATCATTGACAGTGGGTACCGCTGGGGAGAGGAATAGAGCATGTGGGACTGTAAGAGGTCCATGGTATGCTATTATATTTTGTTCCACATAAATGTGGACCGTTTACATTCTTTTACATATAATATATCATGTTATTCCTGTGGGGCAAAAACCATGAAAACCATAAAGGAATTCACTATAATAATTGAATGTAGCATGGTATATATTTAAGAACTAGGGAAATGAGCATGTTTCAGCTTTAGCTATGCCGTCTCATCACTGTGGGACATAGAGCAAGTCCATTTCCTCCATGGGCCTCAGTTTCCCCATCTGTACAATGAGGAAATGTCACTGTAACCTGCTTACTCTGAAGGCCTGGGACTCTGTAACCCTGAGGCTATCCTCATGTGGCCCATGTGCTTCCTCTTTCCTTAGTGCATCTTTACCCCTTCACCACTCCCAGGAGTTCAAATGGTCCCCATGGAGTGAGTGAGGGAGGAAGAGAAAAACTGTGCAGATGACTTTATGGAAGAGTTTTACTGAGAAGGAGCACAGAGAACCAGGGCTGTCATTAGAGGGAAATGCGAAGACAAAAGAGAGCCAGTATACGAGAGGCAGCCAGTACAGGTTTGGGACTTAAATGGATAGAGTGTGACACTGTAGTGGATGCTTGCTACATATTTGTTGGATTAAATTTACATTAAAGCAATCCTAGCAATGGAGATGCACAGTTGCAAAGCATGGAGAGAAGAGATGTAGTTGAAGTATTTACTTTTTAGGAAGGGATTTCAAGGGTAGTGAGGGAAATAATGTTTAATGTTTGATTTTGGACACACTAAAAATAAGATACTCATGGAATTTTCAGTAGTCTTAGAAATTTGTATTGAAAACTTGGGAGAGAGTTAGAAGCTAGAGGTAGAGATTTGGAAGACATTGTTAAAGGTCATAGTTGAAGCCAGAACGAGATTATTCAGGGAGAGTGTAGTGTGAACTAAACACAAGGCAGAGAAGGGAACCTGAGAACTGAAACACTTCAGGGCCAGGAAAGGAAGAAGAACTGAAGAGGAAAGATAAACAGGAGATAGAGGGAAGGAAAGAACCATCCTCTTCATGGCTTGGAGAGGAAACATTCATCCAGGAGCTATAGTCTGCAAGAAAAGAGGGATACTGACTTGGAGTTAGTCAATGACTACAGGGAAAGGTAGAAGTTAGCAGAGTCTGATGACAGGATGGTTAAAGTTTGGTGTTTTTTAGGGAAGAGGGGAGGAGAATGATCTGCAAGTGACAATGAGTATCGGGTTCAGGAGGAGATTTGCCTCACATTCTTGTCCAAGTGTTTAAGACACATGTTTTAACTCTTAATGTTTGTGAGCCTAGATTTTAGTATCATTCCCGTTATTCAGGTAAAGGCCAGAGAGTGAAAACTATAAATGGAAAATCTAGGACAGACGCCCAGGCAGTCTGGTGCCAGAGACTGGACTCTTACCACCATGCGGATTGCCTCCCAAGAGAAAAAAAGGAATATTCTGCTAAAAATTAATTGTATCTGTTACTATGGTTAATGCTATCTGAACCATAATCTTTGAGGCTATATTTTGGATTACTAGTAGAATGGACTTATTGTGTTCCCCCAAAATTTGTATGGTGATGTCCTAACCCTTAATTTTTCATAATGTGAACTTATTTTGCCGTTAAATGTTCTACCAGTGAGGCATACCCTCTCTGCTAGAATGGGAACTTATTTTGAAATAGGGTCATTGCAGATGTAATTTATTAAAATTGAGTAGTTTGGGCCTCTAATCCAATATGACTGATGCTCTTTTAAAAAGTATAAATTTTGAGGGGCGCCTCGGTGGCTCAGTTTGCTAAGCGTCCAATTGCGGCTCAACTCATGATCTCACAGTTTGTGTGTTTGAGCTCCTTGTCGGGGTTTGCACTTGACAGCTCAGAGTCTGGAGCCTCCTTTGGATTTTGTGTCTCCCTCTCTCTCTGCCCCTCCCCTGCTCACACTCTCTCTGTTTCTCAAAAATAAGTAAACCTTAAAAAATTTTAAGTAGAAATTTTGATGCAGAGGCATACACAGGTAGATAATGCTTGTGTACATTGGTTTTGTGCTGCCACATACCAAGGCTACCAGAAGTTTGGAGAAAGACATGGAACAGGTCCTTTCTTAGCATCTCTAGAAGGAACAAACTCTGCTGACACCTCTATTTCCAACTTCTAGCCTCCAGAACTTTGAGACAATAAATTTTTGTTTTTTGAGAAATTGCCACCCAGTTCAAGGTAACTTTTACTACAGCCCAAGGAGCCTAATACACCTGGGAAAGCTTTATTCCCCTTGAATTCATATCCTAGGGGATATTATAGGAACTTCTTGGCTTTCTTTTTTTGCACTAGCTCTGAAGCCTTTGTATGCTTGCCCACATATCATGGGAGGGTTGGGACCCTAGTTGCCAAGGAAACTCTAGGGTTTGGCTGGTGTTGGCCTTGTGTATCTGCTGTTCTGTGTTGATCTGTCACCTGCCTCCTGATGGGCTTCTGAGGTTAGGCTCCTCCTCTGTGTTCTTGTTGGTGGCCTCTTTTTGTCTCCCCAAAGTTCTTGTCAGCCACAGAGAAACCAGACTATAATTTCTTCAAATCTTGAGGGCGTGTATGAGGAGGCCCGTGATCAGGATCCCTGAAGGGAATGACACAGAAGTGTTCTCTGTAGGCAAAGAGGTTGTGAGCAATCCAGTAAGACACTTGTCACTAGCAGTGACAACTGTAAGCAAGGTGTCTGGCCTAAATTGGGATGACCTAATGGGGCAAAGTTGGGCCAAATTGATCCTGCCTGAGTCTGTGGTATTCACATACTCCTTGGCAGAACTGAGCCTTTTCAGGTCAACTCACACAAGAAGGCAGCTACCAGTACATGGCCTCCAGACAGAACCTAGGCCCTCCCTCTTGGGGGACATCGAATGCCCCCATGGCATGTATCTTTGATTTAGAGAGAAGCAGATACTAGCTGAGAAAGATATCTCCCTCTAAGGAGTGGGAGATGGCTAGGTAAAATGCTGTTTTCCAATGGAGAAGTTTGGCCCAAGTCAAACTGCAAAGAGATCCTGTCCATCAAGAATCTGTTTGACTCCCAGCTCTGATGTTCCTCCAACCTCAGTAGATAACACTTATTTCACTCACCAGCTGGATCCCGGTAGCCACTTCTGATATAACACAAGTGCTCCTTCTAGTCCATCACCAACACTGCTTTCTTTCTCACTGACTTCTCTAGTTCACAGACATGAGCATGTTATCCCTCTCCTGTAAAAACTTCTGGGGAAGTGATACTTCATTTGAGATTCTGGTTGCCTACTTCACATGTGGAACAGAAGTCCAAAGTTAGCATGGGTACCACAGGAACTTCATAACCCCATACAACTTCCCTGTGGAACTGCTCCCTCTTCTTGCCCCTCTATCCATCACTCCAGACCCCGTCTACACCAGCCTTTTCCCCAGACACCAGATATCCTCTGACCATTCAACTCCATCCACTACAGGATAAGGGTCTTGGCTGTGAGGAGCTTACCAGGATTGTGAGGCCTGAGAGAAGGCAAACAGTCAAGGTGGGGTCAAAGATCAGCCCAGATTTTGGTATGGAGGTACTTTACAGTCTATGGCAAAGGGAGGGGAAATCCAAACAGCATGTGGAAGTCTTGCTGAGTTGTGGATTTTTATGTTCCCCACTTTGCAAGAAGTATAGTAGAGAGAAGGGAACTGGGCATAGACAGAGCCCAGAGTATTGCACAAAGCTCTCACTGAGATTATGACTGAATACTAATGCTGCATGCTCAGATTGAGACATTACAAGTTTTGGCACAGAACACCCTCCAGGAGCTGTAAGATGGAGAACTACCAGACCTTACACAGTGTTCCCACCAGCCAGAGCGGAGAGACCATATTGAAGTCCCCAGATGTTCATCACAGAACCCAGTAAGGCCATACATTAGGAGAATGGTTCATGTAGCTCTACAAGACCTATATTAACAAGGCCTAAAAATGAGCCTTAAGAAGCTCATTCTGGTCTGTAAGTAAACAAACTTCATGATGGAACAAAACTCAACCCAGAAATAAGGTAAACAAAACCAAGACACTTAACAACCTAACAACCAAATGGCAGACTTCTATGCAAAATTTCTAGATATGTTAAGGAAGAAAACATGACCCATAACCAAGGGGGAAATGTACCAGTAGGTTCAGAAATAGCAAGGATGATGGGGTTAACACATAAAGACTTAAATACAGCAATTGGAAACAAATATGCTACAGAATTGAAAGAGAAGCATGAATATAATGAAGGAACCAATGAGTAAAAGTCTCAGCAGGGAAATGATAACTATAATGAAGAAACAAATGGAAACTCTATAACTGAAAAATACAGAAGAGGGAATATAGAAAACTGTAATAGACCCACAGGTACACAGTTAATTGATTTTTGACCAACACTCCAAATAAAATTGATGTCAAAATGAAAAGTTTTCAAATGCATCCTGACTCCTCACATCCCCTAAAATACAAAAATTGGTTTAGGTACATCCCAAGACATAAATGCAAAAGCTAAAACTACAGAGCTTCTAGAGGAAAACAGATGTTTTCTGTAAAACATTTGTAAATGTAGGCCAAGCAAAGATCTCTTAGGCAGGACCCAGAAACTAGTCACTGTAGAAGAAAATAAATAATGCAATGGACCTCATCATAGTTAAATCCATCTGCTTATGAACAGACACCACTAAGAATATGCATAGACAAGACACAACATGCAGAAAATAGTCCCAACATATATATCTTATAAAGGGCTTATATCCAAAGTGTTTTGACAATTTGCACAAGCCACTAATAAAACAAGGGAAAGGATCCTACTTGAAAACTGGGCAAGAGACTTGAATAGGCAGTTCACTGAGGAAGATAGCTAAGAAGCACACAAAAAGTGCTCCATATCATTAGTCATCCCAAAAATGCAAATTAGTATCACAATGAGATACCACTATGAGTCACTGACCAGAATGGCTAAAAGTTCAAAGCTGACAACCCCAAATTTTTGAGAAGCCCAAGAAAGAGATACTACTGATGGGAATACAAATTGTCATAACAGCTTTGCAAATCTGTGAGGAGTTTCTTATAAACATAGCCCTACTCTGTGGCATAGTAATTTCAATGCTAGGTATTTATTCAGGAGAAAGGAAAACAAACGTCCACAAAAAGACACAAACAGATGTTCACATAGGCTTTGATCACACACCAATATTAGTAACACACATAGCTGTAGACACCTTGATAACAGTAATGTACCAGGGGCTGCAGATGGATGATTGCATAGTAGGCCCAGCTGTACCACTCATCAGTTGGCACCAACAGAAGTCTTGCTCTTGTTTTGTGAAGCAGTGACATGTGCCTTGTTCTGCCTTCTTCCAACTTTCTTGTTTGATTCCTCAAAGAAATAAAAAACCACCAACCATCTGACACATGCACTCATACAAAACTCACACATCTCATTTGTTCACTCATACACTAACACATGTACACTCCCCCATTAGCACACATTCACTCATACTCATGCACACACTACCTCACACAAACTCATACATATGCACACACTCACACTCATACACCAGACACTTTCACTCATGAACACATTCATGCACACTCACATATATACACTGACACAAATCCACTTATACACACTAACATTCATATATACACTTGGCTACCCACATACTCTCAGTCACTCACACATAGTCATGTACATACAAACTTATACATGCTCACAAACACATACTCACACACACACAAGACACATTACCCATGTACACAATTATACATACATGCATTCACTCACACATGCTTATTTTGCTCATTCACATATATACACATACAATGACACACATTTTCACTGATACTAACGTATATAAACATACATCCACATACCTACATACTCACATAGTCACACACACTCATCCACATACAAACTAACACATATTCACCCATGCTCACACTCAACAAACACATTTACATACATTTACTAACACATTCACAGACTTACATAGTTGATCACATATTCACACACATTTACTGACACACATATAGGCACATATTCACACACTCATACACTCATACTTTCACACAATTACATTTTACACACACTTACAGATACACTGACACAGGCTGGCCTGATTTTGATGCTCCAGGTCTGGATGCCCTGAGCCCCAACGAGGCAGTGAGGGATCTTGGAGTCTCTGGCGACTGCCTGCTGTTCCTCACCCTCCCTTATTCCTGGAAGTTCCCTGGGAATCCAGACAGCCACTACACACTCCCACCAGCATCCTATTCACTGGCACCATCTGGCTCTGCTTAGCTTCATTCCCTTGCCAAGGTCCGTAAGACACTGTTTCTTAAATGTTGGCCACCTTTTGCAATTAAGACATTTCAAAGCTCTCATGGACCTTATCCTACACATACTCTCATGTTGACCAGGCAACTGTTTCCCCTCTACACCCACACCCCCAGGTGAACCTTCCCTCAATTGCCCATAGCAGAGGCAAGACTCAGCTGAAACATTCAATGAAATTTATTGAAGAGAAACATTTACTGAAACCATTGAAGAGAGGGAATGACAACACAGAGAGGAATGTCTAATGGCCACTACAGCCCACAGGTCGCGGACCCCTACTCTTGGGGTCCTGAACAAGGTGCCTCTGTTTCCCCCAACACCATGGCCCTCCTGCCATAGTCTCCCTTCCTGAGGGCCCCACGATCGGCCTCTGGCCAGGATGATGGATGCCATGGAGGGCCAGGATGATGGAGAGCCATGGCCCCTCACTCCAGAGCACTCTCCACTCTGGCCAACATGGTGGGGCCTGGTCCTGCCCTATGGCCTGCACAGGACAGTCACAGGACACTGGAAAACTCAGCACGGGGCACTGGGACAAGCCGAAGAAACTGAGTCACAAGTAACAAGAGAGTGGCACATCAGAGCACGGTTTCCGTGGAGACTCCCACAGGCCACCTCTGTCCTTGGTCCAGTGCGTCCTTCCTGAGGTCACGGTGTGAGCACCAGCCATGCTCTCTTCTGTCCTTCCCGCCATCTCCTGGGATTGGGCTCGAGAGGTCTCCGGGGTGGGGTGGGGGCGGCTGCTCAGATAAGAACACACACACATCTCCACAAGAACAAGCAGCAGTTGGCCTAAATCTACACCAAGGAAGCAGAGGTTGAGCTCACGACACCGGACGAGAGCGAGCAGAGCCTGGGCTCGCACTGAAGCTCGTGGCACACACCCGGGGCTGAGAGGTGGCTCCTGCGTTAGGCCAGGACACCCGCTGCGGGCTCCTGCACACCTCAGGGCTCTGCACGGGAATGGTAACTAGTGTGTGTGTAGGGGGAGCTGGGGGGTGAAACTTGACATGGGGGTCACTAAGGGGCCTACAGAGACACAAGTGGGCTTCCCAGAGCATGGAGTGACGTGCTCCAGGGGTCAGTGAATGAGGGTCCCCCTCTTGGGCGGCCCGAGGGGCTGGCACCCTCGAGACGGCTCCTAACATCTCCCAGGCCAGTGTGGGTGGCAGACATTTTCAGGTGCCCCTCATCTAGGCTAGGGCCAGCCACTCAGGAGTGCTTCCCAGACTGGCTGCCTGAATTGGCAGGGTTTGGTGCTGGCCTTGGCATTGCCAGCTGCTGAGTTGTCGTTCACCAGGCCAGTTCCATGCCTCCTTGCCTGCAGGCTCCTGGTCTCCAGTGGCACTGTATAAACAAAAGCAGAACAACCTCCCACCACCAAGCCCTACCCCCTCCTCCTCCTCTCCTCTACCTTTTCCTCCTCCTCCTTCTTTACCTCTTTCTCTTCCTTCTCTCCTACGCCCTTTTCTCCTCCTCCTCCTCTTCCACTTCCTTCTCTTCCTCTTCCTCCTCCTCCTGCTTTGGAACCAAAGTTTCTCTGCTACACACTCACTCACACCAAAGCCAGCTGTGAGGTACTGGCCCACCAAGTACCAGTACTCCCACCTGCCAGGCTGAGCTGAAGCTCTGGCCCAAGGATCTTCTCCTTGTAGTTTTTGCTCTCCTTGCCCCTATAGCCCTTCCAGGCTGCAGCAGAAGGAAACTGCCTGTAGGCTGGTGCTAGGCTCCCAGAGCCTTTGGTTCTCCTGCCCTCACTTGTGCAGGGGCTTGAGGGTTCTGCCTTCCTGGGGGTCCCCTAGAATAGTGTAGATAGATAATCTTGAAAACAGGCTGGACCATGTGGCCTCCTGTCTGGGGCATTACCTGTCTGTTGTACAGCTCTTCTTTGCCTGAGATGACTCCTTCAGGCAGGGCTGGTCCTGGGGAAGGCTCCTCCAGGCCCCACATGGCCTGCGGGCCAGTTGGCATCTTTAGCTCAGAGCCCACAGGGTGGGCATTTGGGGGTGGCCAGATGATGGGGCTGATGAATGAGTCCCCAGCTCTACTTTCTTCAGCCTCTGCTGTGTTGGGGTCTTTGCCTGCAGCTGGTGCACCCCATGTGCTGGGTGGGGCAACCCCCCAGTTGTGTCTCTGGCACCTCTTCAGTGCACTGTTGGCCTTCACTGAGTCCCATGTAGCTTGGTGAGTGGAGTCTTTTTCATCTGGTAGAGGATGAGGGGGCTCAGCCTGGGCATGGCTTCTTTGCCCCTCTACCCCACTCAAGTCCCCTGCTGTTTCTGTGGGCTGCCCCTTTCCCTTTTTCCAATATCTCTTTTGTTTCCTCTGCCTGAAATAAGAAGAGGTGCCCTGTTCTCCTGAGCCTACTTGGCTTTGGGCTTGGGATGGCTCTTTTCCCAAGCCCTGTTCCCATTTCCCGACTCCATTGCAGCCTGTCTCTTCTGCTTTACCAAGAGCGGGTTTGGAGGGTTGCTACACTGTGCCCTGATGTGGCCATCTTCTCCACAGCTATAGCAGAATGTGTGATGTTTCCGTTTTCCTGAACCTCGGGAGCTGGCCCTTAGCACACGCCCCCTTCGATGCTGTCCTCTGCCTCTCCTGCGCCGGGAACCTTGGGAAGGCCTGGCCTGAAGAGTGCTGCCAGGGGCAGCAAAAGACACTGCTCTGAGAGCATTGGCTCTGGCAGATGCCCTTACTCCTGCATCCAGCCCCTGTAGCCTCCCCCTTTCTGGACCAAAAGTGGCCTCCCACTCCTCCTCCTCACGCAGGAGCTTCACCAGTGCCAGAAAACCAGGTGGTTTCCTTCGCTGTTTCATCAACTTAAGCCTGTCTCGAAGTTTGTCAGTAAGGGTAGCCCCACTTAAGACTTGTTTCAGGCGAGCCTGATTCACATTCCTTCGCAATACTGCATTTTTTTCTACAGCTCTTTGGAGCAGGGGTTCCAAACGCAACACAAAGCTGGAGACTTTCTCTCCCACCTCCTGATAGGCCTTATAAAATTTCACATGGGCGATTTTACGACTTTCCACAGGTCCAAATACCTGTTGCAGGGCTGCCAGGCACTCCTCCACAGTTATGGCAGCATTGTTGGCCCGGAGCCCACTGACCACCTGCAGAGCAGGGCCCCGCAAGCATTCCATCAGCCGCCGCCTCTTTTCACCCTCAGGCACCTGCCACATCTGTAGCACCTCAGTGGTGTGCTCAAGCCAGGCTTCAAAGGCTAACGCCCCTGGGATGGACACAGTGTTCCCAGAAAAGACTCTTAGTTCTCTGTACAACATTTGTTCTAGCAGAGGCTGCACTGCTGCCCCCAGGGTCTGGGCCCAGGTCCAGAAGTCAGGTGATATGGCCACTCTTGGAGCAGGGCAGTTGGTGTCTGATCCAAGCACTCTGTTCATATCTGACACTGTCCGCCTCTCCTCCTCTAAGAAGCGGTTCAGTCTATTGAGAAATTCCCCATCTGAGTTCCGAGGTTTTACAACCACTTCCCAGGGCCCTCCCTTTCCGGGTATTTCCCTGGGGATCAAAGCATAGTCAATATCTTGGGCAAGCTCCAAGAGAAATGCTTGGGCATTCTCTTCCCTCCTGAACATCCTGCCAATGACCCTATACCTGCCCAGGTGCCTGAGAGCATCCTGGAGAGTCTCCTCAAATTCATCCTCACCACAGTCCTCAGGAATCCCCAGGATAAGCATGGACCTCTGCGTGTTCAGATGTTCCCCCCGACACCAATCCTGCAACAGGGTCAATGGCATGTCCCCAATCTCTGTGGAGCCTAATTTAGGGGATAATGATCACTGCGTGGTGCACATGTATCAGGCCAACTCCCAGGGCGACAGCAGACAGCCCAGATCTCCACAGCCTGTGAATACAAACGAGGCGAGAGCGAAGCTAAGCGCCCCCCCCCCGCCTCCGCCCCGCCGCGCCCACCCCCCAGGTGACCCTCCTCCCCCGGGGCGGTGCCTTTGCAGCCCAGGCTAGACCCCTGCCCCGCCTTCCACCCGCCCGCCGGGGCCACGGCCCCTCCCCACCGCGTCCCTCTCGCCCCCGCGGGCTGCCGCAGTCCTACTGGGGCGGGCGGAGGGCAGGCGGCGGGCGGGCGGGTCTCCCGGAGGGCTGAGCGCACCCTCCCCGGTTCTGGTACCTACCTTCCTCTGGGTCGGGGTCCTTCCTCGTCGAGGTCCCAGCAGGTGGGGCGCAGGGGCTGCGCCGAGCGGCAGCGGGGTCGTGCGCCCCTCTTTTCCTGGCTGCCTCTCACTCCCTCTCCTTCTTCCTCTCCCTGTCCCTCTCTCAGCGCGGCACGTGGGCTAGCGCGCCGGCGCCTGCTCGCCACCACTCTCTGCAGTGCGGACTCGGGGCGGGGGCGCAGTGGCGGCGGAGCGCGGACCCTCCGCGTCGCCCCGGAGACCGCCGGGCCATTGGCGCGCGCGGGTCACGCGGCCAGGCTGTGGCCACCGCCGCGGGCACCCCGGGACCGCGCGTGACGTCACCTGCTCCTTCCCCCGCCCCCGAGGGGGCGCTGGCACAGGTGGGGATCCTGGGGACCCGAGAGCCAGTGCCCCCATCCTAGACCCAACCCTGCCCACCTCCCGCCCCTCCCGGAACATGCTCTCGGGGCGTCAGCCTGGCGAGGGGTCCATATCCCCGGGTGCCCACCAGAGAGCCGCTGGGCAGGCCCGAGATGTGCCCGCCAGCGCTGCATTCTGGCATGGGTGGAGCGCGGGATGGGGGCGCGTTCTGGGGCTCCTTCACCTGTTTCCGCCCCTCCTCCACTCCACCCAGAACGGGTCCTGTCCCAGCTAGGCGAGAAGCACTTCGTCCGGGTGCTACTACGTGGAATAGATGCCACCTGCGCACATGAGCGCTCGCACACACCACCGCAACCGGGGGTCAGCAGTCCCCATACTCGCGCGGGGGCCGTGGCCGCTGTGGGCACACGACGGGCCAAGATGCGTCGCTGCCCCAGTGCCAGGGCCCTGCCCCAAAGAGGGTACTGGTTTGCTCGGTCCTTTTCCATTTTGAGTGCTGCAAGTCCACTGTCTGGAAAAGAAAGCACTCCATTTGGAGCCCAATCCCTTGGACCTGCCTTTTCGTGATGGCAGTGGGCTGTGGGTTGTACTGCATCTGTAGGGTCCCAGTGTTATCAGAAAGAGGAAAGGAATGATTGCCCTTCAGGCAAAGGTCCAGCGGTCTGTGCTCCTGCCTGCTCTGCCAACTACATCCTCACCTCCTGTGTGCAGAGCTCTCCCAAGCTACAGAAGGAGGGACCTGTGGTGGATGCCCAGGTTAGGCTCACCCATCCAGCCAAGTCTGGAGAGACACCTTGTACTGGGTGTGGCATAGAACTCTTCACTTGCTGCTATAAACATTGGGGTTCTCTTAATTACTGAGAACAAATTGAGGGTTGATGGGGGTGGGGGAGAGGGGAAAGTGGGTGATGGGCATTGAGGAGGGCACCTGTTGAGATGAGCACTGGGTGTTGTATGGAAACTAATTTGACAATAAATTATATTTAATATATAAAAAAAGAACTGTTCACTTGCATTCCCACTCCACATCATGATGATGCATTCTGTTTGCCTGACAGGGACCATGTAATAATGACCTCTAAGTGCTTTTCTCTGCTCAAACTGGATAAACGTTCCTACCATGACTTCATAAAACTTATTTCTTTTATCTCTCACCAGAACCCTGAGAGGTAGGTATTAGCATCCTTATTTGACTCATGAGGCTCAGAGAGGTGAAGGGACATATACAAAAGCATGCACCTTAATGCAGGTGGAATTGAAATTAGATTCTAAATTGGTCCCCATAACCCTTTGAGTAGACTTAGGACTATTTCTATTCTGGTTATGTCATCCACATTAGAATTACTTCCCTTATTTCTGTCCACTCACAGTCCATGTGAGGAGGAAAAATCCTCCTCATATTTACTAGAGAGTAAATTGGCTCAACTTTAGATTTGTAGGTTTCCTTCTATTCAATCATGTAGGAAAATGGGAAAATTGTTAAAAATTGTTTTTCTCAAAAGTGGTGATTCACTTTCTATGGCATATGGAATGGGACTACTCAGGGGTGCTTTGAAAGTCTACCATGTGGGGGCGCCTGGGTGGCGCAGTCGGTTAGACGTCCGACTTCAGCCAGGTCACGATCTCACGGTCCGGGAGTTCGAGCCCCGCGTCGGGCTCTGGGCTGATGGCTCGGAGCCTGGAGCCTGTTTCCGATTCTGTGTCTCCCTCTCTCTCTGCCCCTCCCCCGTTCATGCTCTGTCTCTCTCTGTCCCAAAAATAAAAAAAAAAAAATTAAAAAAAAAAGTCTACCATGTGTATCTTTTTTTCTTAAAAACATCTAAGTTACTCAAAATCCATGTCTCTTATAAAACACTTGGTTGCCAATTTCCAAATCAGCTTTTTGTGATCCTGGGATGGCAATGAAATAGCATAGTTATCTGGAAGACTACATACAGTTCCCAGTTTTGCCACTCAGAGGACTTAACCATCTACTCAACTTACAGAAGCAGAAATGAGTCTCAGTGAAGGAACACAACCAGCCCAAATGACACAATGAGTAAATGGCAAAGTTATGAGACATCAAGGGGAGATGCAAAGGCATCTCCAAGGAAAAAGGGGACATTCAGAATTTCTCTGGGAAAAGGCATGTAGAGGTCCCAGCCAGGTGCAATGCAGCAGATCTGTGGATATCCTGGATGTCAGGAAAGAGTGATTTGGAGACACCAGGGTTGAAGTGATATATTTCAATATGCTTAGTTTGAAAGTTTTTGAACCCTTTTGTAATTGGAGATAAACTTTCCTCTGGTTTTAGGGCCTCCTTGACTCTGTGCTCAAAGGATGGTAAAGAATAATGTCTCTTCTATTTAAATAGAAGGATTTTCAAGCCAGTAAAAATATCTTATTTGCTTTTATGTCTCCATTGCCTTGCATGGTTCTAGCACAAAGGCACTAAAATTGAGGAACTGGTAGATAAATTCCACTTATAAAGTGGAAAGTATAATAGAGCATGAAGGAGGCCACCTCCACTGGAGTGGCCTTCTCCTAGCTTAGACCAGTAGTGTCAGGGTTATTTAGAGAACAAATTCCTGAGCCCTACCTCTGGGGAGTCTGATCTGCTGGGTCTGAGATAGACCTGGGATTTTTTTTTTTTTACCAGAGTTTCTGGTAAGTAAATACTATAAAAAATACATTCTACAACATTAAACATACAAAAGGTCATAAAAAGTACAACCAATACTTTGATACCTACTACCTAAGATGTAAAACACTGCCAGTGAAGTTAACCTCTTTGCATACTCCTTCCCAATAGCCTCTTGCTCTCTGCCCCATAGAGAGAAGCAATGTTATGCATTTGCATTTCTTTTGTATTTCCACTGCAAATAAATTTATCTTAAACAAGTGGAAGTATTGTGTTCTCATGTTTTAAACTTTGTATAAAGGTATCATATTGTTGGTATTCACCCATCTAGTTAACTAATCATTGTTTGTGAGAATCACCATTTTGATACATGCAAGTTCGGTTCATCAATTTTCACTTCTGTATAATATTCCATTGTAGGGGTGTATGTATGTGTATGTGTGTGTGTGTATACAAAAATGTACTTATAAGTTTTCACATTGATGAATATATAAGTTGTTTCTCATTTTTAGTATCACAAATAATGCTTCTCTAAAATATTGTTGGAGAGTTTCACTATGGTATGTACCTAGCAGTGGCATTGCTGGGTCAAAGACTATTTTTAGTGTTAAGATACATTGTCAAACTGTTCTTCAGTTTGATATACCAATTTATACCTCTATCAATCTCCACATCATCACCAACATATTACGTGACTTAAATGTTGCCAATTTAGAGGGATGCCAATTGTTATTTCTTATGTTTTACTTTGAATTTCTCTGATTATAAATGAGGTTTAATACCTTAGTTAGGGGTCCATTTCTGATTCCTTTTGTTTGAAATTCTTACTAATCTTTCCCATTTCTTTATTGGAAGTTTCTCATTTTTATGCTTCATAGGAGTTCTTTGTGTAATCTGGAAACTTTTTCTATTTAAGTTACTTTTGTTGGTAACTAATTGGTAACCAATTACCCAAAGCATACTGGCTTACAACAACCATTTTATTTTGCTCACAATTTTGTGAGTTAGGAACTAGGGGAAAGTTTAGCTGGGCGGTTCTCACTTAGGATTTCTCATGTGGTTGAATATGTGAGCTGGGAATTTAATGATATGCAGGCATAACTGGGCTGGAAACCTGAGATGGCTCACTCACATGGCTGACATTGAATCGTATTTTGGGTACTCACAGCCAATAACATTCTAAATGTTTACACACAGTCAGATTACAATACCTCCTCTGAATTACCATTCTTGGGTCAATGAAGTTTTTGCTGTGGACTATAATAAATTTCTGTGGGAGAATGCATGTATAGACAGAAATTACTCCCCTTAATTATTTAAGATTGCTATATGTTGGATTATATCCTCCCAAAATTCATATGGTGAAATCCTAACCTCCAGTATATCAGAATGTGGCCTTATTTGCAATTAAAGACATTCATTGCAGATGTAATTATAAAAAAAGTTATGCAGCCATAATTTTGCATTATTTTGAATTAATAAACTTTATTTTTTAGAGCAAGTTTTGGTTCACAGCAAAATTGAGTGGGAAATATAGAAATTTCCTGTATACTCATTATTCCCCAACACACACAACCCCCTACACTATTGACATCTCACAATATAGTGATACATTTATTACAATTACTCAAACTGGTTTACATTAAGTTTATTCTTGGTGTTGTACATCCTCTGGGTTTTGACAAATATAATGACATATATCCACCATTATAATATTATAAAAAGTAGTTTCATTGCCTTAAAAATCCTCTGTGTTCTGCCCATTCATCCTTTCCTCCCCACTAAATCCTAGCAACCACTGATCTTTTTACTGTCTCCACAGTTTTGATTTGTTCAGAATGTCATGTAGCTGGAATTATATAGTATATATCCTTTTCAGATTGACTTCTTTTATTTAGTAATATACATTTAACATTTTTCCATGTCTTTTCATGACTTGATAACTCATTTCTTTTTAATGCTTAATAATTTTCCATTGTCTGGATGCACCATAGTTTATCCATTCAACTACATATTTTTCTTTCTTTTACACATGACTTATTTTTTAAAATATTTTTGAATATATGAAATTTATTGTCAAATTGGTTTCCATACAACACCCAGTGCTCATCCCAAAAGATGCGCTCTTCAATACCCATCAGCCACCCCCCTCCCTCCCACCCCCCATCAACCCTCAGTTTGCTCTCAGGTTTTAACAGTCTCTTATGCTTTGGCTCTCTCCCACTCTAACCTCTCTCCCTTTTTTTTTTCCTTCCCCTCCCCCATGGGTTCCTGTTAAGTTTCTCAGGATCCACATAAGAATGAAACCATATGGTATCTGTCTTTCTCTGTATGGCTTATTTCACTTAGCATCACACTCTCCAGTTCCATCCACGTTGCTACAAAAGGCCATATTTCATTCTTTCTCATTGCCACGTAGTACTCCATTGTGTATATAAACCACAATTTCGTTATCCATTCATCAGTTGATGGACATTTAGGCTTTTTCCACAATTTGGCTATTGTGGAGAGTGCTACTATAAACATTGGGGTACAAGTGCCCCTATGCATCAGTACTCCTGTATCCCTTGGGTAAACTCTTAGCAGTGCTACTGCTGGGTCATAGGGTAGGTCTATTTTTAATTTTTTGAGGAACCTTCACACTGTTTTCCAGAGCGGCTGCACCAGTTTGCATTCCCACCAACAGTGCAAGAGGGTTCCCGTTTCTCCACATTCTCTCCAGCATCTATAGTCTCCTGATTCGTTCATTTTGGTCACTCTGACTGGTGTAAGGTGATATCTGAGTGTGGTTTTGATTTGTATTTCCCTGATAAGGAGCGATGTTGAGCATCTTTTAATGTGCCTGTTGACCATCCGGATGTCTTCTTTAGAGAAGTGTCTATTCATGTTTTCTGCCCATTTCTTCACTGGATTATTTGTTTTTTGGGTGTGGAGTTTGGTGAGCTCCTTATAGATTTTGGATACTAGCCCTTTGTCCGATATGTCATTTGCAAATATCTTTTCCCATTCCGTTGGTTCCCTTTTAGTTTTGTTGATTGTTTCCTTTGCTGTGTAGAAGCATTTTATCTTCATGAGCTCCCATTAGTTCATTTTTCCTTTTAATGCCGTTGCCTTTGGGGATGTGTCAAGTAAGAAATTGCTACGGCTGAGGTCAGAGAGGTCTTTTCCTGCTTTCTCTTCTAGTGTTTTGGTGGTTTCCTGTCTCACATTCAGGTCCTTTATCCATTTTCAGTTTATTTTTGTGAATGGTGTGAGAAAGTGGTCTAGTTTCAACCTTCTGCATGTTGCTGTCCAGTTGTCCCAGCACCATTTGTTAAAGAGACTGTCTTTGTTCCATTGGATATTCTTTCCTGCTTTGTCAAAGATTAGTTGGCCATACTTTTGTGGGTCCAGTTCTGGGGTTCCTATTCTACTCCATTGGTCTATGTGTCTGTTTTTGTGCCAATACCATGCTGTCTTGATGATTACAGCTTTGTAGTAGAGGCTAAAGTCTGGGATTATGATGCCTCCTGCTTTGGTCTTCTTCTTCAAAATTACTTTGCCCATTTGGGGCCTTGTGTGGTTTCATATGAATTTTAGGATTGCTTGTTCTAGTTTCGAGAAGAATGCTGGTGCAATTTTGATTGGGATTGCATTGAATGTGTAGATAGCTTTGGGTAGTATTGACATTTTAACAATAGTTATTCTTCCAATCCATGAGCAGGGAATGTTTTTCCATTTCTTTATATCTTCTTCAATTTCCTTCATAAGCTTTCTATAGTTTTCAGCATACAGATCTTTTACATCTTTGGTTAGATTTATTCCTAGGTATTTTATGCTTCTTGGTGCAATTGTGAATGGGATCAGTTTCTTTATTTGTCTTTCTGTTGTTTCATTATTAGTGTATAAGAATGCAACTGATTTCTGTACATTGATTTTGCATCCTTCAACTTTGCTGAATTCATGTATCACCACTTCTATCAGACTTTTGGTGGAGTCTATTGGATTTTCCATGTATAATATCATGTCATCTGCAAAAAGTGAAAGCTTGACTTCATCTTTGCCAATTTTGATGCCTTTGATTTCCTTTTGTTGTCTGATTGCTGATGCTAGAACTTCCAACACTATGTTAAACAACAGCGGTGAGAGTGGACATCCCTGTCGTTTTCCTGATCTCGGGGAAAAAGCTTTCAGTTTTTCCCATTAAGGATGATGTTAGCTGTGGGCTTTTCATAAACGGCTTTTATGATGCTTAAGTATGGTCCTTCTATCCCGACTTTCTTGAGGGTTTTTATTAAAAAGGATGCTGAATTTTGTCAAATGCTTTTTCTGCATTGATTGACAGGATCTTTGGTTCTTATCTTTTCTTTTATTAATGTGATGTATCACATTCATTGATTTGCGAATGTTGAACCAGCCCTGCATCCCAGGAATGAATCCCACTTGATCATGGTGAATAATTCTTTTTATATGCTGTTGAATTCGATTTGCTAGTATCTTATTGAGAATTTTTGCATCCATATTCCTCAGGGATATTGGCCTGTAGTTCTCTTTTTTTACTGGGTCTTTGTCTGGTTTAGGAATCAAAGTAATACTGGCTTCATAGAGTGAATCTGGAAGTTTTCCTTCCCTTTCTATTTTTTGGAATACCTTGAGAAGGATAGGTATTAACTCTGCTTTAAGCGTCTGGTGGAACTCCCCTGAGAAGCCATCTGGTCCTGGACTCTTATTTGTTGGGAGATTTTTGATGATTGATTCAATTTCTTTGTTGGTTATGGGTCTGTTCAAGCTTTCTATTTCCTCCTGATTGAGTTTTGGAAGAGTGTGGGTGTTTAGGAATTTGTCCATTTCTTTCAGGTTGTCCAGTTTGTTGGCATATGATTTTTCATAGTATTCCCTGATAATTGTTTGTATCTCTGAGGGATTGGTTGTAATAATTCCATTTTCATTCATGATTTTATCTATTTGGGTAATCTCCCTTTTCTTTTTGAGAAGCCTGGCTAGAGGTTTATCGATTTTGTTTATTTTTTCAAAAAACCAACTCTTGGTTTCGTGGATCTGCTCTACAGATTTTTAGATTCTATATTGTTTATTTCTGCTCTGATCTTTATTATTTCTCTTCTTCTGCTGGGTTTAGGCTGCCTTTGCTGTTCTGCTTCTATTTCCTTTAGGTGTGCTGTTAGATTTTGTATTTGGGATTTTTCTTGTTTCTTGAGATAGGCCTGGGTTGCAATGTATTTTCCTCTCAGGTCTGCCTTCACTGCATCCCAAAGCGTTTGGATTGTTGTATTTCCATTTTCGTTTATTTCCATATATTTTTTTAAATTTCTTCTCTAACTGCCTGGTTGACCCACTCATTCTTTAGTAGGGTGTTCTTTAACCTCCATGCTTTTGGAGGTTTTCCAGACTTTTTCCTGTGGTTGATTTCAAGCTTCATAGCATTGTGGTCTGAAAGTATGCATGGTATGATCTCAATTCTTATATACTTATGAAGGGCTGTTTTGTAACCCAGTATATGATCTATCTTGGAGAATGTTCCATGTGCACTCGAGAAGAAAGTATATTCTGTTGCTTTGGGATGCAGAGTTCTAAATATATCTGTCAAGTCCATCTGATCCAATGTATCATTCAGGGCCTTTGTTTCCTTATTGACCGTGTGTCTAGATGATCTATCCATTTCTGTAAGTGGAGTGTTAAAGTCCCCTGCAATTACCACATTCTTATCAATAAGATTGCTTATGTTTATGACTAATTGTTTTATAGATTTGGGGGCTCCAGTATTCGGCGCATAGACATTTATAATTGTTAGCTCTTCTTGATGGATAGACCCTGTAATTATTATATAATGCCCTTCTTCATCTCTTGTTACAGCCTTTAATTTAAAGTCTAGTTTGTCTGATATAAGTATGGCTACTCCAGCTTTCTTTTACTTCCGGTAGCATGATAAATAGTTCTCCATATCCTCACTGTGAATCTGAAGGTGTCCTCAGGTCTAAAATGAGTCTCTTGTAGACAGCAAATAGATGGATCCTGTTTTTTTATCCATTCTGATACCCTATGTGTTTTGGTTGGCGCATTTATTCCATTTACATTCAGTGTTATTATAGAAAGATATGGGTTTAGAGTCAATGTGATGTCTGTATGTTTCATGCTTGTAGCGATGTCTCTGGTACTTTGACTCACAGGTTCCCCCTTAGGATCTCTTGTAGGGTTGGTTTAGTGGTGACGAATTCCTTCAGTTTTTGTTTGGGAAGACCTTTATCTCTCCTTCTATTCTAAATGGCAGACTTGCTGGATAAAGAATTCTCGGCTGCATATTTTTTCTGTTCAACACATTGAAGATTTCCTGCCATTCCTTTCTGGCCTGCCAAGTTTCAAAAGAGAGATCTGTCACAAGTCTTATAGGTCTCCCTTTATATGTTAGAGCACGTTTATCCCTAGCTGCTTTCAGAATTTTCTCTTTATCCTTGTATTTTGCCAGTTTCACTATGATATGTCGTGCAGAAGATCGATTCAAGTTACGTCTGAAGGGAGTTCTCTGTGCCTCTTGGATTTCAATGCCTTTTTCCTTCCCCAGATCAGGGAAGTTCTCAGCTATGATTTCTTCAAGTACACCTTCAGCACCTTTCCCTCTCTCTTCCTCCTCTGGGATACCAATTATGCATAGATTATTTCTCTTTAGTGAATCACTTAGTTCTCTAATTTTCCCCTCATACTCCTGGATTTTTTTATCTCTCTTTTTCTCAGCTACTTCTTTTTCCATAATTTTATCTTCTAGTTCACCTATTCTCTCCTCTGCCTCTTCAGTCCGAGCTGTGATCGTCTCCATTTTATTTTGCAGCTCATTAATAGCATTTTTAGCTCCTCCTGACTGTTCCTTCGTCCCTTGATGTCTGTAGCAAGAGACTCTCTGCTGTCCTCTATACTGTTTCCAAGCCCAGCGATTAATTTTATGATTATTATTCTAAATTCACTCTCTGTTATGTTGTTTAAATCGGTTTGATCAGTTCATTAGCTGTCGCTATTTCCTGGAGTTTCTTTTTAGGGGAATTCTTCCATTTCATCACTTTGGATAGTCCCTGGAGTGGTGCAGACTGCAGGGCACTTCCCCTGTGTGTCTTGAATAGCTTGCGTTGGTGGGCGGGGCCGTAGTCAGACCTGATGTCTGTCCCCAGCCCACCGCTGGGGCCACAGTCTGACTGGTGTGTGCCTTCTCTTCCCCTCTCCTAGGGGCGGGATTCACTGTGGGGTGGGGTGGTGTGGCCCGTCTGGGCTACTTGCACACTGCCAGGCTTGTGGTTCTGGGGATCTGACGTATTAGCTGGGGTGGATTGGCAAGGTGCACAGGGGTGGGAGGGGCAGGCTCCGCTCGCTTTTCCTTCGGAGATCTGCTTCGGGATGGGCCCTGTGGCACCAGGAGGGAGTCAGACCTGCCACTGGAAGGATGGATCCACAGAAGCACAGCGTTGGGTGTTTGCGCGGTGCAAGCAAGTTCCCTGACAGGAACTGGTTCCCTTTGGGATTTTGGCTGGGGGATGGGCGAGGGAGATGGCACTGGCGCATGCCTTTGTTCCCCACCAAGCTGAGCTCTGTTGTCCGGGGCTCAACAGCTCTTCCTCCCCTTGTCCTCCAGCCCTCCTGCTCTCCGAGCAGAGCTGATGACTTATAACATTCCAGATGTTAAGTCCCGCTTGCTGTCAGAACACACTCCATCCGGCCCCTCTGCTTTTGAAAGCCAGACTCGGGGGCTCTGCTTTGCGGTGGGCTTCCCCTCTGCCCCGGCTCCCTCCCGCCAGTCCGTCTAGTGCGCACCATCTCTCCGCCCTTCCTACCCTCTTCCATGGGCCTCTCGTCTATGCTTGGTCCAGAGAATCCATTCTTCTAGTCTTCCGGCAGTTTTCTGGGTTATTTAGGCAGGTGTGGGTGGAATCTAAGTGATAAGCAGGACGTGGTGAGCCCAGCGTCCTCCTACGCCGCCATCGTCCTCAAATCTCCATTCAGCTACTTAAAGACATCATTGTTGTTGTTTCCAAGTTTTGGCAATTATTAATAAAGCTGCTATAAGCATTCATGTGCAAGTTTTTGTGTGGACATAAATTTTCAGCTCTTTGGGGTAAATACCAAGGAGCACAATAGCTAGATCATATGGTGAGAGTCAGCTTAGTTTTGTGAGATACCTACAAACTATCTTCCAAAGTGGCCTTACCATTTTACATTTCCACCAGCAATGAGTGAGAATTGCTGTTGTTACACATTCTCACCAGCATTTTGTGTTGTCAGTGTTCCAGATTTTGGCCATTCTAAGGTGCGTAGTGGTATCTCATTGTTTTAATTCGCATTTCCCTGGTGACATATGATGTGAAGTATAGTTTCATGTGATTACTTGCCATCTATATGTCTTCTCTGGTGAAGTGTATTTTCAGGTCTTCTGCCCATTTTTCAATAAGATTGTTGGTTTTATTATTTTTGAGTTTAAATGTTCTTTATATTTTTTGAACAATAATCCTTTATCAGATGTGTATTTTGAAAATATTTTCTCCCAGTCTGTGGCTTGTCTTCTAACTCCCTTGATATTGTCTTTCACAGGATTTTTATTTTGCAAATATTTTCTCCTAGTCTGTGGCTTGTCTTCTAACTCCCTTGATATCTTTCACAGGATTTTTAAATTTTAATGAAGTACAGCTTATCAATCATTTCTTTCATGCATTGTGTCTCTGGTGTTGTATCTAAAAAGCCATTGCCATACCCAAGAGCATCTAGGTTTTATCCTATGTTATCTTCCAGGAGTTTTTTTGTTTTGTGTTTTACATTTAGGTCTATAGTTCATTTTGAGTTTCTTTTTATCAAGAGTTTAAAGTTTATGTCTAAATTCTTTTTTTTTTTTTGCATGTGGGTGTCCAGTTCTTCCAGCACCATTTGTCTAAAAGACTATCTTTGCTCCTTTGTGAAAGATCAGTTGACTATGTTGGTTTATTTATGGGCTCTCTATTCTGTTCCATTATTCTGTTTGCCTATTGTTTTCCCAATACCACACCCTCTTGATTACTCTAGTTTTATAGTAAGTCTTAAAGTTGGGGGTCCCTGGGTGGCTCAGTCGGTTGAGCATCTGACTTTGGCTCAGGTCATGATCTCATGGTTTGTGAGTTCAAGCCCCACTTTGGGCTCTGTGCTGACAGCTCAGAGCCTGGAGCCTGCTTCTGATTCTGTGTCTCCCTCTGTCTCTGCCCCTCCCCCACTCATGCTCTGTCTCTTTCTCTCTCACTCTCAAAAATAAACAAACATTTTTAAAAATTTAAGAGTTGGGTAGTGTCAGCCCTCCAACTTTGTTCTCCTTCAATATTGTGTTGGCTATTCTGGGTCTTTTGCCTCTCCATATAAACTTTAGAATCAGTTAATATCCACACAATAGCTTGCTGGGATTTTCATTGAAATTGTGTTCAGTTTACAGATCAACTTGGGAAGAACTGACATCTTGACAACATTGAGTCTTCCTAATTTTTTTTGTATGTTTTGCATCATTTTCCTGCTTAATGGGAAGGAACACATAACCTGTAATATTATAGTACTGAGAACTGGGCATGGAATGGTGCTTTGAATGGAGATCCTATTGAACCAAATATAATGATGTTATAAGGAGAATTGAATGGAAAATAAGAATTAACAATGGAACTGCTTGTTTCTAAGTAGGAGGAATATGGGTAATTTTTCATGAGAAAGACTATGAGTTTTTTCAGACATCTGGGCCCTCATGAAAAATGTAAATAGACATTTTGTATACTGATGTGCCATTTTGTATACTGATGTGCCATTATGTTTTATACAATTTTTAGGATTATCACTATTATGGTGAACTTTGGATTTTGGAATTTGGAGCCCCTTGGTATTTTTCCAGTGGGAATATGGGATTTTTTTCCCTTATTTCAGGCTGGTCTGTGCTGTCACATTTACTTGACTTGGCTTCTTGAGGTCACCCTGATGGCCACTCTAGAGTATATGATGACTAGAGGGTCCCCATGACTGAGGTTGAACTTGACACTTCTGAGGAACACACAGGAGCACAGAGATGTAGGCTAGACAATGTTGTGTAGCCTGTCTTTGGGATGATGAAGGCGGATTGCCTCGTGGAGGCAACATATTGATGTTACCCACTTGAAATCAGTAGTGTGTAGGGCTAGATTTGGACAAGCTGGAGTGTCTTTATCTTGGCCAATAGTTCTTGTAGCTAATCACTATACTGTAAACCTTCACCAGCTCATGAATACATGAGGTTTTGTCCATGCCTGCCTAGTGCTGCCTGAGTCCCAACCTTGGGCAGTGATCTTATGTATGAGTGAGAGTGATGACATGTTAGTAGCTGGTTCCAGACTTTTCATTTCTAGTTCTCTGGTCTAATAACCCTGAAAACTCTAGAAATGTTGGGTTTCCTGTCAGTCCTTGAGGAAGGTCTTCAATTTTCATTTTTGAGGGGTCAGGTTCTGAAAGGTTCCAAATTCATACACCAGTATAGTTTTCTATCCAAGTACTCCATTCAGGGGCTTAGAATTTCTATTCTAAACTAAAAGAATTTCTATTCTAAACTAGTCTTTCACTTCTAACATCACCTGTGGTTCTTAGCAACCAAAGCAGATGGAGGTGGAAACATACTCAGTGAATTTAGTCATCCCAGCATGCATGCATGCTCTTAATTGCCATGACAAAAATTTCAATATAAAGTTCCTTTTAGTCCCATAAAGAAATGAGTCACAAAACCTAAACTCCATACTTCAGTGACAGAGTAAACTTAAATCAGTATCTCAAAAAATAACAGCTTTCATAACTGGCATTTCATAAACGGAGTTGTAAGTGTCCTTCCCCCTATAAGGAACATATTAAATATAAAACCTCACTATTACATCTAAAACCTCATATTACATCTCAAACCTTAGCCTCAATGACGTGGTGAGGAAAGGAGAGGCCAGGAGATTATTGGAAGCATAGGAGGAATTTTCCTGAGTGACTGAGTAGTGGTTCAGGGATTCCCCAGAATGTGGATGGTCTTTGGCAAAAACAGTATTTACTGAGCTGGGTCTGGAGATGCCAGGTGTAGTTTGGCCTCCAAAAAACTTCACTTTGAGCATGTGTTTGTTCGTTTTGCAAATTAAGTGTTGAACTTGTAAGGTCATATGTACTTGGGTCCCTAAAGCTAGTAGGCAGCTAACCCAGACAACTTCTAGGCCCTGGACAGACTAGTTGAAGAGCTAAAATCTTAAATGCATTAACATCATTAGCTGCCAATCCTCTGAAGTGGCAGTTTCAGTTCCCTATCCCTGCATAGGATCCAATGTCAAATCAGGGTGCCTCCTCTAGGTCTGACAGCAAGGCCAATGCTCACATCTAGAAACTTTTCAGGAGTAGTGTCTTTGTTGCCACTAACAACAGGCTAGAAATATATCTAGTTAGACTGGATAATACTCAAGGCTAATTTGAAAAAGAAATAATGAGAATCCTTGAAATTTTTGTGTTTCCCCAAATAACAAAAAATTCCAATAGAAGGGCTGATGACACTGCTGATGACTAAATTAGAGTCTTGAAAGTTAAAACTGAGTAACTCTCTTAAGAAAAAAAAGAAGTGGAAACCATGAAGAAAAGAGCACCAACAGAATTTCCCAAAAACAAAATAGAAGAAAAAGGAGTCAACTTTTTCTCTTCCTATGTGGGTAGATCCTTGTCCTGGGGGGGTGGTCCCCCATCCCTCCTCCATACCTCCCCAGCCACACTGCTGTATTGCTGTATTAGATGTTGTCTTTCTCCCTGTGTATTCTCCAGTGGGTAAAGGCTGTTCCAGAACATTATAACCTGGATGAATCCACTGCAGCCTAAAACAACACTCTAGAGCTGCCTCTGCAAGTCCACTTTAACTCTGGTTGGAACACCCATGTTTGGATGGTATATATGAGCTGGAAAAAAGTATGGAGGATAGGAAGATGGTGGCGTAGGAGGACGCTGGGCTCACCGTGCGTCCTGCTGATCACTTAGATTCCACCTACACCTGCCTAAATAACCCAGAAAACCGCCAGAAGACTAGCAGAACGGAGTCTCTGGAGCCAAGTGCAGACAAGAAGCCCACGGAAGAGGGTAGGAAGGGCTGAGAGGCAGTGCACGCTGCACGGACTGGAGGGAGGGAGCCGGGGTGGAGGGGCGCCTGCCGGCCAAGCAGAGCCCCCGAGTCTGGCTTGCAAAAGCGGAGGGGCCAGATGGAGTGTGTTCCGACAGCAAGCGGGACTTAGCATCTGGGAGGTCATAAGTTAACAGCTCTGCTCGGAAAGCGGGAAGGCTGGAGGACAAAGGGAGGGAGAGTTGCTGAGCCCCAGGACGAGAGAGCTCAGTTTGGCAGGGAACAAAGGCGCTAGCCAGCACCATCTCCCTGGCCTATCCCCCAGCCAAAATCCCAAAGGGAACCAGTTCCTGCCAGGGAACTTGCTTGCTCCGCGCAAACACCCAACACTGTGCTTCTGTGGAGCCACCCCTCCAGCAGCGGGTCTGACTCCCTCCCGCTGCCACAGGGCCCCTCCTGAAGTGGATCACTGAAGGAGAAGCGAGCTAAGCCTGCCCCTCCTGCCCCCGTGCACCTTGCCTACCCACCCAGCTAATATGCCAGATCCCCAGCACCACAAGCCTGGCAGTGTGCAAGTAGCCCAGATGGGCCACACCACCCCACCCCACAGTGAATCCCGCCCCTAGGAGAGGGGAAGAGAAGGCACACACCAGTCTGACTGTGGCCCCAGGGGTGGGCTGGGGGCAGACATCAGGTCTGACTGCAGCCCCGCCCACCAACTCCAGTTATACACCACAGCACAGGGGAAGTGCCCTGCAGGTCCGCACCACTCCAGGGACTATCCAAAATGACCAAACGGAAGAATTCCCCTCAAAAGAATCTCCAGGAAATAACAACAGCTAATGAACTGATCAAAAAGGATTTAAATAATATAACAGTGAATTTAGAATAATAGTCATAAAATTAATCGCTGGGCTTGAAAACAGTATAGAGGACAGCAGAGAATCTCTTGCTACAGACATCAAGGGACGAAGGAACAGTCAGGAGGAACTGCAAAACGCTTTAAACAAGATGCAAAATAAAATGGAAACAACCACGGCTCAGATTGAAGAGTCAGAGGAGAGAATAGGTGAACTAGAAGATAAAATTATGGAAAAAGAGGAAGCTGAGAAAAAGAGAGATAAAAAAATCCAGGAGTATGAAGGGAAAATTAGAGAACTAAGTGATACACTAAAAAGAAATAATATACGCATAATTGGTATCCCAGAGGAGGAAGAGAGAGGGAAAAGTGCTGAAGGGGTACTTGAAGAAATCGTAGCTGAGAACTTCCCTGAACTGGGGAAGGAAAAAGGCATTGAAATCCAAGAGGCACAGAGAACTCCCTTCAGACGTAACTTGAATCGATCTTCTGCACGACATATCATAGTGAAACTGGCAAAATACAAGGATAAAGAGAAAATTCTGAAAGCAGCAAGGGATAAACGTGCTCTAACACATAAAGGGAGACCTATAAGACTCGTGGCTGATCTCTCTTTTGAAACTTGGCAGGCCAGAAAGGATTGGCACGAGATCTTCAATGTGTTGAACAGAAAAAATATGCAGCTGAGAATCCTTTATCCAGCAAGTCTGCCATTTAGAATAGAAGGAGAGATAAAGGTCTTCCCAAACAAACAAAAACTGAAGGAATTCGTCACCACTAAACCAACCCTACAAGAGATCCTAAGGGGGATCCTGTGAGACAAAGTACCAGAGACATCGCTACAAGCATAAAACACACAGACATCACAATGACTCTAAACCCGTATCTTTCTATAATAACACTGAATGTAAATGGATTAAATGCGCCAACCAAAACACATAGGGTATCAGAATGTATAAAAAAACAGGACCCATCTATTTGCTGTCTACAAGAGACTCATTTTAGGGGCGCCTGGGTGGCACAGTCGGTTAAGCGTCCGACTTCAGCCGGGTCACGATCTCGCGGTCCGTGAGTTCGAGCCCCGCGTCAGGCTCTGGGCTGATGGCTCAGAGCCTGGAGCCTGCTTCAGATTCTGTGTCTCCCTCTCTCTCTGCCCCTCCCCCGTTCATGCTCTGTCTCTCTCTGTCCCCAAAATAAATAAACGTTCAAAAAAAGAAAATTTAAAAAAAAAATTAAAAAAAAAAAAGAGACTCATTTTAGATCTGAGGACACCTTTAGATTGAGAGTGAGGGGATGGAGAACTATTTATCATGCTACCGGAAGTAAAAGAAAGCTGGAGTAGCCATACTTATATCAGACAAACTAGACTTTAAATTAAAGGCTGTAACAAGAGATGAAGAAGGGCATTATATAATAATTACAGGGTCTATCCATCAAGAAGAGCTAACAATTATAAATGTCTATGCGCCGAATACCGGAGCCCCCAAATCTATAAAACAATTAGTCATAAACATAAGCAACCTTATTGATAAGAATGTGGTAATTGCAGGGGACTTTAACACTCCACTTACAGAAATGGATAGATCATCTAGACACACGGTCAATAAAGAAAGAAGGGCCCTGAAGGATACATTGGATCAGATGGACTTGACAGATATATTTAGAACTCTGCATCCCAAAGCAACAGAATATACTTTCTTCTCAAGTGCACATGGAACATTCTCCAAGATAGATCATATACTGGGTCACAAATCAGCCCTTCATAACTATACAAGAATTGAAATTATACCATGCATACTTTCAGACCACAATGCTATGAAGCTTGAAATCAACCACAGGAAAAAGTCTGGAAAACCTCCAAAAGCATGGAGGTTAAAGAACACCCTACTAAAGAATGAGTGGGTCAACCAGGCAATTAGAGAAGAAATCAAAAAATATATGGAAACAAATGAAAATGGAAATACAACAATCCAAACGCTTTGGGATGCAGCGAAGGCAGTCCTGAGAGGAAAATACATTGCAATCCCGGCCTATCTCAAGAAACCAGAAAAATCCCAAATACAAAATCTAACAGCACACCTAAAGGAAATAGAAGCAGAACAGCAAAGGCAGCCTAAACCCAGCAGAAGAAGAGAAATAATAAAGATCAGAGCAGAAATAAACAATATAGAATCTAAAAACACTGTAGAGCATATCAATGAAACCAAGAATTGTTTCTTTGAAAAAATAAACAAAATGACAAACCTCTAGCCAGGCTTCTCAAAAAGAAAAGGGAGATGACCCAAATAGATAAAATCATGAATGAAAATGGAATTATTACAACCAATCCCTCAGAGATACAAACAATTATCAGGGAATACTATGAAAAATTATATGCCAACAAATTGGACAACCTGGAAGAAATGGACAAAATCCTAAACACCCACACTCTTCCAAAACTCAGTCAGGAGGAAATAGAAAGCTTGAACAGACCCATAACCAACAAAGAAATTGAATCAATCATCAAAAATCTCCCAACAAATAAGAGTCCAGGACCAGATGGCTTCCCTGGGGAGTTCTACCAGACGTTTAAAGCAGAGATAACACCTATCCTTCTCAAGCTATTCCAAGAAATAGAAAGGGAAGGAAAACTTCCAGACTCATTCTATGAAGCCAGTATTACTTTGATTCCTAAACCAGACAGCGACCCAGTAAAAAAAGAGAACTACAGGCCAATATCCCTGATGAATATAGATGCAAAAATTCTCAATAAGATACTAGCAAATCGAATTCAACAGCATATAAAAAGAATTATTCACTATGATCAAGTGGGATTCATTCCTGGGATGCAGGGCTGGTTCAACATTTGCAAATCAATCAACGTGATATATCACATTAATAAAAGAAAAGATAAGAACCATATGATCCTGTCAGTGGATGGTATATATGATCTATACACACATACTCCTTGCATGAAGGGAAGAGCTTCTTCTGTTCCCCATCATCCTGTGGGAAGAGCACCTCCCCAGATATTCTGGATTCTGTGTAGGGGGAGAGGGATCAGGGGAGACCTGCAAAAAGCAGTTCTCAGACCCCTCCTCCCTTTCCAAGTCCAGAGGCCATGTTGTCTGGACTACCACCCCGTACTGGTGGGGAGTGTTAGTACCAGCACAGTCCTGGAGTCTAGCCTGGGGTCACTGAGACCCTGACAGTTCAAACATCTCTTCCACTTCTGCCTGCTTTTAAAGGTGTATGGAACACGAAAGAGAGCCTGAAATACTAGGCAGGTAATTTATATAAATTTCTTAAGTGTTCTCTTAGGTTTTTAGCCAATGCTTAAAGGTTTGAAGAAAGTCACTTTCTTAAAATCATAAACAGCAAAGGAATGTTCATTCAGAGGTATTTTGGCCATTTGCCTTCTTTTTTTGTTGTTTTATTTTTTATTTATTTTCAAGAGGAGGGAGGAATAAAGAGAGGGTGACACGGATCCGAAGCAGGCTCTAGGCTCTGAGCTGTCAGCACAGAGCCCAACGTGGGACTCAAACTCACAAACGGAGAGATCATGACCTGAGCTGAAGTCAGATGCTTAACTGACTAAGCTATCCAGGAACCCTGGCCATTTGTCTTCTTTAAATTATTATTATTAAACTGAAAAATTGCCTAGAGAAAGAAATAGACATCCAAGTCCAAGAAGCACAGAGAGTTCCAAACAAGGTTAACCCAAGGAAGTCCACGTCACCACACATAATAAAAATGTCAAAGGTTAAAGATAAAGATAAAATCAGTAAAAGAGAAACAAATAAGTACCTAAAAGAGAAAATCTATAAGGCTATCAGCTAATGTTTCAGCAGAAACTTTGCAGGCCAGAAGGGAGTGGCATGATAAATTCAAAGTGCTGAAAAGAAAAAGCCTACAGCCAAGAATACTCTACTCAGCAAGGTTATCATTAATATTTAAAGAAGATGAATTATAAATTGGACAACCGTGAGGAAACGGATAATTTCTTAGACACAAAATCTCAGGGCACCTGGGTGGCTCTGTCGGTTAAGTGACTGACTCTTGATCTCAGCTCAGGTTGTAATCTTATGGTGTGGGATTGAGTACTGTGTCAGGCTCTGTGCAGTGCAGGGTCTGCTTTGGATTCTCTCTTTCTGCCCTTCCACCCCCACTCTTAAAACAAATAAACTTTAAAAAAGTAGCATACAATTTCCCAAAACTGAACCAGGAATAAATAGAAAATCTGAACAGACTGATCGTAAGTAACATAATTAAATCAGTAATATTTTTAAAAACTGCCAAAAATAAAAGTCCAGGATGAGATAGATTCACAGGTGAATTCTACTAAATATTTAAAGAAGAGCTAATACCTATTCTTCTCAAACTATACCAAACAATAAAAGAGGAAAGAAGGCTTCCAAATACATTGTAAGAGGCCAGCATTACTCTGACACTAAAACCATAAAAAGACACCACAAAAAAAAGAAAACTACAGGCCTGTATCCCTAATGAACATAGATGCATTCCAGGAATGTAAGGATGGCTCAGTATTTGAAAATCAATCAACGTAGTACACCACATCAACAAAACCAAGGATAAAAATCACATGATCATCTCAATAGATGCAGAAAAAACATTTGACAAAATACAGCATCTGTTCATGATAAAAACTCAACAAAGTGAGATTAGAAGGAACAAACCTCAACATAATAAAGGCCATATATGAAATACCCACAGCTTAACATCATACTCAACAGTGAAAAACAGTAAGCTTTCCCTATAAGATCGGGAATAAGACAAGGATATCCACTTTTATTCAACATAGTACTAGAAGACCTAGCACACCAATCAGACAAGAAAAATAAGTGAGAGTCACCCACATTGGTAAAGAGAAAGCTAAATTGTCACTATTTGCAGACTACATGATACTATATGTAGAAAAATCCTAAAGATTCCACCAAAAAACTACTAGAACTGATAAATGAATTCAGTAAAGTTGTAGGATTAATACCCAGAAATTGGTAGCATTTCTATAGACTAATAACAAGGTAGCAGCAAGAGAAATTAAGAAAACAATCCCATTTACAACTGCACCCAAAGGAATGAAATATCTAGGAATATACTTAACCAAAGAAATGAAAGACCTGTCCCTGAAAACTATAAAATATTGATTAAAGAAATTGAAGATGACATAACAAATGGAAAGATATTCCATGCTCATGGATTGGAAGAATTAATATTGTTAAAACGTTCATATTACCCAAAGCAACCTATAGATTCAATTAAATACCTATAAAAATACCAAAAGCATTTTCCACAAAACTATAACAAATATACTAAAGTTTGTATGGAACCTCAGAGGACTCTGAATAGCCAAAGCAATCCTAGGAAAGAACAAAGCTGGAGGTATCACAATCCCAGATTTCAAGATATACTACAAAGGTGTAGTAATCCAAACAGCATGGTACTGGCACAAAAATAGACACATAAATCACTGAAACAGGATAGAGAGAGCAGAAATAAACCAACACTAATATGGTCAATCTATGACAAAGTAGGCAATATGAAATGGGAAAGAGAGTCTCTTCAATACATGGTACTGAGAAAACTGGACAGCTACACTTAATGAAATTGGATGACTTTCTAACACCATACACAAAAATAAATTCAAAATGAATTAAAGGCCTAAATGTGAGGCCTGCAAGTATACAATTCCTAGAAGAGAACATAGGCAGCAATTTCTCTGACATTGAACATAGCAACATTTTCTAGATATGTCTCCTAAGGCGATGGAAACAAAAGCAAAATTAAACTATTGGGACTCCATCAAAATAAAAAGCTTTTGCATAGCAAAGGAAATCATCAACAAAACAAAGAGATGTTCTACTAGATGGGGTTAATATCCAAAATATATAAAATGTATAATGAACTTATACAACTCAAAACCCCCCAAAAATAATTAAATTAAAAAATGGGCATCCTGAGTAGACATTTTCCCAAAAAAGACATACAGATGACAAACAGACACATGAAAAGATGCTCAATATTACTAATCATCAGGTAAATGCAAATCAAAACCATAATTAGATATCACCTTATACCTGTCAGATCAGCTAGGATCAAAAAGACAGGAAGTAAAAAATGTTGGAAGAATGTGGAGAAAAAGGAACCCTCATGCACTGCTGATGGAAATGTAAATTGGTGCAGCCACTGTGGAAAACAGTATAGGAGTTCCTTGAATAATTAAAAATAGAACTACCCTACAATCTAGTAATCCCACTGCTGGGTATTTACCCAAAGAATACAAAAACACTAACTCAAAGGGATACATGCAACACTATGTTTATAGCAGCATTATTTACTATGACCAAATTATGGAAGCAGCCCAGTGTCCATCAATTGATGCATCGATAAAGAAGATGTGATATATATTTATTATATTATATTATATTATATTATATTATATTATATTATATTATTATATATAATTCAGCCATAAAAAAAGAATGAAATGTTGCCACTTGCAATGACATGGATGGAACTAGAGAGTATAATGCCAAGCAAAATAAGTCAATCAGAGAAAGACAAATACCCTATTGTTTCACTCACACATGGAATTTAAGAAACAAAACAAATGAGCAAAGGAAAAAGAGAGAGAGAGAGAGAGAAACTAAGAAACATATTCAACTATACAGAACAGACTGATGGTTATCAGAGGGGAGGTGGCGGGATATGAGTGAAATAAGTGATGGGTATTAAGGAGTACACTTGTGATGAGCACTGGGTGATGCATGGAATTGTTGAATACTATATTGTACACCTGAAACTAATATACCACTCTATGTTAACGAACTGGAATTTAAATTAAAACTTAAGAAAAATTTAAAAATAAAATAATAACCCCCAAACCAAAGAAAACAGAATGGAAATAAAAGTCACAGTGTAAGGAATATAGTCAATATTGTAATAGTGATGTAATAGGACAGATTATAGCTACACTTGGGATGAACATAGCAAATGTATAAACTTGTCAAATCACTAAGTTGTACACCTGAAACTAATGTAACATGTGTAACAATTATACTCAAAAAATGTTTAAAAATTATTATAACTATTAACTGGTTGCTTTCAAGATCATAAAATTGATAAAAAGAGCATTAAACAAAGTACAAATAGCAATAAATATTACTCTGTATGCCTGTTCTCCTTCTCCTGAGACTTACACATAGCCATGGGCTAAGGTGATCTAAGTCACCCTGACCTCCAGGCAGTCTCTGTGTCCATTTATACAGAATCCTGCCATGCATGACCATTTTATGTCCTCTGGAATTGTTGTTCATCACCGTGAATGTAGATACATCCAGCTCCTTGATTTAGCTAGAGTGCTAATACTTAAGACTTCATTAACATAGTCCCTATAATCATTGACCTCAGACTAAGCCTTTCCCCTGGAGTGCTTCCTAAAAGACTGAGGATCCTGTAGCTCTATTCACTCTTTCCCTCTTTTGTGTACTTCACGAGCTACTCACAAAGGAGTACACATTGATCTAACACCTCAGTTTCCCATTCAATTTCTCTTTCCATTCCTCAGTCACAGGGAAATCCCCAAAATAAAAATGTTTATGCATAGTTCCCTAGCCCTCTTGCCCTGGAGCCTATGGATCTAAGTATGTTGGTGGTTCCCTCTCCAAAGCTCCTAAATCCTCTATGACCACCTAATCTTTAACATTGGCTGTATGGAAGTTGTGGCTGACACTTGAAAAGTTGGATTTGGTCCTGTATGAATTTACTGTGGCTGTTTTAACAAATCACCACAAACTGGGTGGTGTAAAGCAACAGAAATCTATTCTATCAATGTTCTGTTGGACATAAGTCCAAAATTAGTGTCCCTGGGATGAATCAAAGTTGGCAACTGTAAGCTCTCTCTAGATGCTCTAGAGGAGGATCCTTTCTTGCCTCTTTCAGCTTCTCTTGGCTGCCACCATTCCTTGGCTTGTGGCCACATCACTCCAATCTTCAAGGTCAGTATTTTCTAATCTGTCTCTACTCCTTCACATAACTTTCTCCTCCTCCTCCTGTGTGTGTGTGTGTGTGTGTGTGTGTGTGTGTAAGAGGGGGGGGGGATCTCTACTATCTCTCTAAGGGCAGTTGTGATTGGATTTTAGGCCCATCTGGATAACCAAGGATAATCTTCCCATGTCAAAATCATTAACTTAATCATATCTCAAAATCCTTTTTCCCAAATAAGGTAATATTTTCTAGCTCCAGGAATTAGAACCTACTATCTTTTGAGGTCTTTATTCAGCCTGCCACAGGTCCCAATTCATGCCCCTGCTCTGGTCCAACCCACTGGGCTCACCTCTCCATTCCCCTGATATTTTCTCTTGGAAAGCTTCTGCAGATAATAAATAATAATTATGTGCCTAATAAATCCACACAATGAAAGTCTTGGCTTTATAGTTGAAAAATTATTCTTGACAGTTATATACCTAGCCAATCTGGGTGCTTATAGTACTTGACTCCGGCTTTGTAGAGAAAGGGTGATTTCTACAGCTGCCAGTCACTGACAGTCCTACATAAGAATAGATTTAGGTTTTTCACATGGTTTATAGAGGCACACTTGCAAGTCAAACAAGCTTCTCTCTTGTATATAGATTATGTCACATGACATAATCTCAATGTCATATCATGCCATTAATGATATAATTTATGCAGGAGTGAGAATGGACAAGAAGAAAGCACATGAAAGGGACAGAGTCAAACCCTGCCATCTTCACCTGTGTATATAGTATTCTGTCTACGGTTTTCATAGGTACACACCAAATGATAGCAGCATTTACCTTTGAGGAGATGAGTGAGGTTCATGAAGGAGTCAAAGAGATTCTTTTTGTTTTTTATTCAATTTTATCATTCAATGCTATAAACATTGGATAAATGTTTTGTTTGTCCAAGCTAAAAAAAGATAAATATATATGAATTACCATTCAAGAGGGAAAACAAGACATCAAACAATACTTATAGAATTATCCCATTTAGGGGCACCTGGATGGCTCAGTCAGCTAAGCATCCAACTTTAGCTCAGGTTATGATCTCACAGTTTGTGAGTTCGAATCCCATGTCAGGCTTTGTGCTAACTGCTCGGAGCCTGGAGCCTGCTTCAGATTCTGTGTCTCTGTCTCTCTCTGCCCTACCTTGCTCTCTCTCTGTCTCAAAAAATAAAAAAAGTTAAAAATTAAAAAAATAATGATCCTATTTAAATAAAATAAAACCAAATTATATATACATATATGTTTATATGTATTAGTGTTGAGGGGACAGAGTTCTGGAAGAATGCTCACTGAGAGACTGACAGTGCTCACCTCTTCTGGAGGGAAGGGAACAGAATTGGAAGTGTGACTTTTAGTATTTCTTCAGCATACCTCTTGTTGTTTTAAAGTTTTACCATGAAAATATAGTCAGGGAGTACAGTGGTCAATTTTATGTGTCAACTTGACTAAGCTATACTGCCCAGTTGCTTGGTCAAATATCTATGTAAATGTTTCTGTGAATATATTTTTAGATGTGATTAACATTTAAATTAGTGGACTTTGAATAAAGTATATTACTGTCAAAAATCTGAGTGGACCACGTCCAAATACTTGAAGGCCTTAAGAGAAAAGACTTGAGGTCCCTCAAAGACAAAGAAAATTTTCTCCAAACTGCCTTCAGACTTGAGCTGCAATATTCACTCTTCCCTGGGTCTCTAGCCTGCCTTCCTGCTTTGAACATTTCAGACTCACCAGCTCCCACCCCACAATTATATGAGCCAATTCCTTCTTTTCTCTATCATCTATCTAATCTAATCTACCTACCTATCATCTATTTATCTATCTATCTATGTAATCTATATATTCCCTATTGGTTCTGTTTCTGTCATACAGAGAGATGAAAATGTACAAAATAAGCCACTTCTTTCAGGACTCTCTCTGCTTCAAGACATGCTCTGGGGGCACCTGGTTGCACCTGGGTGGCTCAACCTGTTGAGTGTCTGACTCTTGATTTTGGCTCAGATCTTGATCCCAGGGTCGTGGGATCAAGACCCACGACAGGCTCCAAACTTAGTCTGCTTAACATTCCCTCTCTCTCTCTCTCTCTGTCTTTCTGCCACTCTCCCTAACTTGTGCCCTCTCTCTTAAGTAAAATAAAATAAAATATAAAATAAAATACAAACAAAACAAAAACATACTTTATAGTTGAAAAGGTTTAGCTTGGAATTCCAGCTCCACCACTTTTAACTGTATCGTTCAGCAATTAAATTACACTTACAAATTTTTGCTTCCCCATAAGTATAAATGAGGTAAATAATGGAAATTAAATAATCTTTTGCATTACTGTAAAAGTCAAATGATGTAGTGTCTGGTACATTGGACATTATCACAACTCAGCAGATGCCATTTATTAACATTTTTCATTTTATGCTAAGAAAACAGTGAGAAGAACTTGAAGGGTTTTGAGCAGGGAATTAACATAATCTGATCTGTCTTTAAAAAATAATTCTGGGGTGCCTGGGTGGCTCAGTCGTTTAATCGTCCGACTCAATTTCAGCTCAGGTCATGATCTTATGGTTTGTGAGTTCAAGTCCTGCATCAGGCTCTGCACTAATGGCGTGGAGCCTGCTTGGGATTCTGTCTTTCCCTCTTTCTTCCCCTTCCCTGCTTGTGCCCTCACTCTCTCTCAAAATAAATTTTAAGAAAAAACAATCTGGCTGCTATATGAGGAACGCATAAGAAGGGGGCAAAGTGGATGCAATATCAATTTAGAAGGCTACTGCACTAACATGGGAGTTATGGTCATAATTTGGATGAGGATGGTGGTAGAGGAAATGAGGATAAATGGTAAGGTAGCATTTGGCCAACAAATGCTCCTATAGAGAACAAGAAAATCCCATTAAAACGTGACACATGTTTCCACCACAAAAAAGAAATTATAATTATGTGACATGATAGAGGTGTTAGCTAAGGTTAAGGCGGTAACATATTGTAATATATAAGTATATCAAATCAACACTTTATACCTTAAACTTACAGAATGTATATGTCAATTATATCTCAATTAAAATGAAACTTTAAAATTTACAGTAATGTAGGGTAGTGGCATGAGGGTGGACTAGAACTGAATATAAATGAAGAGGGTCAAGGAGGGGTCTGTACCTGAAGCTTACATGCATGGTAGATTCATGGGTTGTTCAGTTTTCTATTGGTCTTTAAAGTGTTGATATACATCATACATGATATTTTTATGCATATGTGTTATATTTAATAAAAATTGTTTATTTTTAATTGAATTATAATTGTCATACAATATTATATTAGTTTTAGATATACAACATTTGATTCAACAATTTTATGCATTACACGATGCTTACCATGATGAGGGTAGTTACCATCTGCCACCATATGAGGTTATTACAATATTATTGACAATATTTCCTATGCTGTACCTTTCATCGCTGTGATTTATTCATTTTATAAGTAGAAGTTTGTACCTTTTAGTCCCTTTTGAAGCAATCTTGAGAAAGAAGAACAAAGCTGGAGGTCTCATCATTCCAAATTTCAAACTATACTATAAAGCTATAGTAATCATAACAGCATGGTACTGACACAAAATTAGACACATAGATCAATGGAACAGAATAGAGAGTCCAGAAATAAAACCATGCTTATATTATAAATTAATTTATGACAAAGGAGGCAAGAATATACAATGAGGAAAAGACAGTCTCTTCAGCAAATGGTGCTGGAAAAACTGGACAGCTACATGCAGTAGAATGAAACTGGACCACTTTTTTACACCATACACAAAAATAAACTCAAAATGGATTAAAGGCATGGGGCAGCTGGGTGGCTCAGTCCGTTAAGCTTCCGGCTTCATCTCAGGTCATGATCTCATGGTGAGTTCGAGCCCTGCATCGGGCTTTGTGCTGATAGCTCAGACCCTGGGGCCTGCTTCGGATTTTGTGTCTCCCTCTCTCTCTGTCCCTTCCCCACTTGTGCTCTCTCTCTCTCTCAAAAATAAATAAACATTTTTTAAAAAGTTAAAAAATAGATTAAAGGCCTAAATGTAAAACCTGAAACTATAAAACTCTAAAAGAAAATGGAAGCAATAAACTCTTGGACATTGGCATCAGCAATATTTTTCTGGATCTGCCTCTTCAGGCGAGGGAATCAAAAGCAAAAATAAACAATTGGGACTACACCAAATAATATGTTTTTGCACAGTGAAGGAAACCACCAACAAAACAAAAAAACAACCTACTAAATAGGAGAAGATACTTGCAAATCATATATACAATAAGGGGTTAACATCTAAAAATATGTAAAGAACTCATACCATTCAAGAGCAAAACAAAAAATCTGATTTCAAAATGATCAGGGGACCTGAACAAACATTTTCTCCAAAGAAGACATACAAGTTGCCAAAAGACAAAGGAAAAGATGCTCAACATTACCAATCATCAGGGAAATGCAAATCAAAACATTATATATATATATATACACACACATATATATATTTAATTATTTTTAAATGTTTATTTTGCGGGAGAAAGTGTGTGCATGAGTAGGGAAGGGGCACGGAGGAGAGAAAGGATCACAAACAGGCTCTGTGCTGTCAGTGTGGAGCCCATTGTGGGGCTTGAACCCATGAACTGTGAGATCATGACCTGAGCCTAGATCAAGAGCTGGACACTTAACTGACTGAGCCACCAAGGTGCCCCAAAACTTTTTTTTTTAAATAGTAAAAACAAAAACACATGAAAAAAAAAAAGTTCAGTTTAAAGCCATTGGAACACTATTGAACTGATCGAGATTCAAAGGGCCAAAATGTAGGAGAGGAGAACCATGGAAAGGTGAACTGACATTTTGCTGCTTTTCTTCCCACTGGGGGCATTTGCCAATTCTGTGTACAGTGCAAGAGGCTGAGAATACAGGTGTCACCCAGGTAGATGACAACAGTAGAGAACCATAAAACCAAGAGACATTTCAGCAGTCTCACATGGCTAGAGAGACAAAATTGGAGACTTAAAATGCCAAGATTGTTTTTTAAGTTTTTATTTAAATTCCAGTTAATATACGGTGTGATATTAGTTTCAGGTGTAGAATATAGTGATTCAACACTTTCATACATCACCCAGTGATATCACAAGTGCACTCTTTTATCTTTATCACTTACTTCACCCATCCCCCACCCACTTCCTCTCTGGTGGAGTCTTTTTCTGGGGCGTCTGGGTGGCTCATTCAGTTGAGTGTCTGACTTCGACTCAGGTCATGATCTCATGGTTTGTGAATTCAAGCCCCGTGCCAGGCTCTGTGCTGAATGCTGAGAACCTGGAGCCTGGAGCCTTCTTCAGATTCTGCATCTCCCTCACTTTCTGCTCTTCCCCTGCTCATGTTTTTTCTCTCAAAAATAAATAAACATTAAAAAAATTTTTTAAAGAAAGAGTCTGTTTCTTGGTTTGCCTCCCTCTCTCTTTTTTTCCCTTTGCTTTTTTGTTTTGTTTCTTAAGTTTTACATATGAATGAAATTATATGGTATTTGTCTTCATCAGACTGACTTATTTCACTTAGCATAATACACTCTAGCTCCATCCATGTCATTGGAAATGGCAAGATTTCATTCTTTTTTGATGGCTGAATAGTATTCCATTGTGTATATATACCACATCTTCTTTATCCATTCATCAGTTGATGGGCATTTGGGCTCTTTCCATAATTTGGTTATTGCAGATAATGTTGCTATAAACATTAGGGTGCATGTGTCCCTTCAAATTAGTATTTTTGTATTCTTTGTTTAATACCTAGTAGTGCAATTGCTGCATCATAGGGTTAAGAAAAAAAAAGCCAAGATTGCAAAGAGAAGGTAGAGGCAGGTGACTGAGTATGTCACACTGCAGGATTTCCCCTCAAGATCTATGCTGAATTTTCAAGTTATGTGCAGTAACAAGCTAAGTAGCTAAGCAGAAAGCCATTCTAAGACAGTACTTTTCTTTACTGTGTCTCATGGTACAAAAAAGAAGGCATTCATTATTGGAACAGAAGTAAAACTGTCTTTATCTACAGACATTTCTATGTACAAAATCTCAGAATTTACCAAGAAAGCTCTTAGAAGTAATAAGTGAATTTAATCACAAGAAGGGAGGGACTGCAAAGGGGAATGAGGAAGCTTTGTGGGGATAGAAATGTTTATTATCTTGATTGTGATGATGGCTTCATTGGTGTATACATATGTCAACATTAATCAAATTGTGCACTTTAAATATGTACATGTCAAAAACACCTGAATAAAGCAATTTAAATTAAAAGATTAGGTGAAAAAAAGATAAGTTTGACACATTGAAAAATCAGAGGATTCAATGTCTGAAGGCCCTGAAGAGGTTAGAAAATGATCACAGTAGGAGATCTGTGCTCAGAGAGTGGGATGCTTGAATCATTGATTCTCAAGGAGATACTTACAGGAGATGACAAAGCCTGGGATGTGCCAGTGGGAGACAGTGGCTGAGATCAAGGTCACTTTTGTGCCCACTGCATGTTGTGTTCTTTTTTCCAGAGCATGACCTCCCTCACCTTTTGTCTGGCCAACTCCTACTCTTTCTTCAGGTTTCGCCATTTATGTCCTTTCACCAAGGGCACCTCACCTGACACCCTGCCCCCATCTAACTTAGGTCCCTCTCTAATACAATTTTGTAGTACTTACCCTTCCTAAGCACTTAACACAATAATTATATATGTATTTGTGCAATTCCTTAAGCAGTTAAATGTTCTGTGACATCAGGGACCGTGAGTGGTTTTGTTAACCATTGTATCCCTAGCACCAGGAGCAAGGTAGGGCAGACCATAGCTATTCAGTATTTATTGAATATGTAACAGAATGTTAGAGGGACTGTTGCCTATTTCCACAGGAGTTTCACCCAAATCTGAGGATACGAGGTGCTAAATCCCTGCACAGTCTCTAGTCTCAGTGGAAACATAACACAATGCTTGTTATGTAAATTAGCCTAACATGGCCTATGTGCATTGGCTTATAGGTTTTTTATTTCTTCACTGCAGGCTGAGACCTGTCAGTTCAAAAGCCCATTGGTGGAAAAGTCTAATTTTTACACAATTAATTGTTTTAAAAATGGTCCAAACAAGCAGATTTTTGCCAGTTAGGGTCTGTCTTCTTTGTATATTCCAGGACACCTTACCCTACATCTGCTATCCATTGATAAAATGAAGGCTGGTGGTTATAAAGACCCCAAACTACTGCTGTTCTTCAGAATTGTCTGATTCCAAAGATGTTTCCCCATCACCAAGACACTTATGCACCCTGCCTGATCCTCTCTCTCTTGGAAGTTACCTTGTTCTCCTCCTTTTCTGGATGGTGGCCCCCTAGTCTACCCATAAGCCTCTGGATGGTCTCATGCTATGAAGGGTGTGCAACCTTGTCCAAGTGCAGCCCAGTAAAGTTTGTTGTGTGACTGCCTTTCTTGGTCATATATTTTTCCTGATCAGCCCCCAAATCCCTCAAACACCCTACAGTGTTGAATTTACTAAAAGATGGCAAAACCACTTCAGTAAGCACCATCATATCAAGGCTAATTAAGAAAAGATCAGATATTTCCAAGTTATTTTAAATGGAATTTGTAGGAGGAAAGTGTGTGTTGTTTTTTCCCCCTACTTCCTCCATGAAGGAGAGGGAGGGGTTCTCTTTACCCCTTCCCAATCATATGTGTCAGTTTTGACCCTCCAGAAAGCCAAGATGGAATTATAAGTGCAAAAGATTTATTGATAAAGATAAAGGGGAGAGGGCACAGGAGAGGTCAGGAAGACCTTCAGATTACAGTGAAGGTCTCACGTGTGGAAGAAAAGGGAGATGGAAAAAGGATTGGAAGAAAGAGCCTCATACTGTGGTGCTACTTTGTTTTTTGTTTTTTTGTTTTTTTTTATATATATGAAATTTATTGACAAATTGGTTTCCATACAACACCCAGTGCTCATCCCAAAAGGTGCCCTCCTCAATACCCGTCACCCACCCTCCCCTCCCTCCCACCCCCCATCAACCCTCAGTTTGTTCTCAGTTTTTAACAGTCTCTTATGCTTTGGCTCTCTCCCACTCTAACGTCCTTTTTTTTTTTTTTCCCTTCCCCTCCCCCATGGGTTCCTGTTAAGTTTCTCAGGATCCACATAAGAGTGGAACCATATGGTATCTGTCTTTCTCTGTATGGCTTATTTCACTTAGCATCACACTCTCCAGTTCCATCCATGTTTCTACAAAAGGCCATTTCATTCTTTCTCACTGCCACGTAGTATTTCATTGTGTATATAAACCACAATTTCTTTATCCATTCATCAGTTGATGGACATTTAGGCTCTTTCCATAATTTGGCTATTGTTGAGAGTGCTGCTATGAACATTGGGGTACAAGTGCCCCTATGCATCAGTACTCCTGTAGCCCTTGGGTAAATTCCTAGCAGTGCTATTGCTGGGTCATAGGGTAGGTCTATTTTTAATTTTCTGAGGAACCTCCACACTGCTTTCCAGAGCGGCTGCATGTGGTGCTACTTTGAAAAATCCTTGGCCATCCCAACTGGGCAATCTGGTACAAAGTTGGCCCATAGAGAGTTCCACATTGAGCAGAAATTACTCCAGTAGTCCTGCTGTGGTAAGTCATTGGGAGCTGCCTGGGAATAGCATGGCCTCTGCTCAAATGCTGCAGTGAATCTTGAAAATGTTGCACCTTGATGCAGTCATCTTAATGTACTCCTCTCTTAAAGTGATATCTAAGTAGTGAACTTCCACAGCTACCACAGTCCACCCCTTGTGCCACACAGACCCACTACTCCATTTGTTTAGGGAGAAGTTTCTACATTATTCCCATGGGCCTCTCTTCCTGAAGGTAAACTTAGAAGACAGAAGTTGGTGGGACAAAGTACAACCCCATTGATACATTTGGTCTTGTAGCTGCAATAGGTACTCATTATTTCCCTCCTCCACTATTCATTCTAGGTTTTTCTCACTCTCACCTGTCATTTCATCAGTCTTGGTGATGTTCCTTCATCTCTGAGGGGTTTGAGTACCTGGTATCCCTACTCTTCTCACACCAGAATTGCTACACTTGGCCATTCATGGTCATAATTGGGCAAGGGAATACAAAGAGTCAACCAAGGAGATCACCTGAGTTCCCCCCATATTCCGCTATGCCCCCATTGTAACAGCAGTTCTACCCCTTCCTTGATAGGTGTCAATTACCACTGCCAAAAATAGTGACTTTTCCTGTTTACTGGTCTCTAGACACAAAAAAATAAAAAAATACCCAGGCAGCAGCCATATCTATAAACACAACAGGACTCTGGTTGTGTCACCTAGTATGAGTGCACTTTCTTGAGGGGCCATAACCTCTACCTCTGCACAGTCCAGAGCTTGGAATATGTGAAGGTCCACCCCTGAGTAGGTCACTGGGAAAGATGGAAAGTGAGGCCACTATAGTTTCCATCCCTTGGTTTCCAGACCCATGTATTCTTCCCACTGGGAACACAGTACTAACATGGAAGTCTTAGATTCAGTGCATATACTGCATCTTGGAGGATGGTAGTCCATCCTTAGAGAGTATTACCTCTAAGCTTGTGCTTCAGCTGCACATTCAGCAGGACATTCTGATATTCTACCAAGCTAGCAGCTTCCGGGTGATGTAGTGGGTGATACCAGAGGATCCCATGCCCGTGGGCCCACTCACACACATTTTTCTTTCTGAAGTATATCCCTTGGTAGTATACTATCTTGTGTGGTATTATGGGCCTGAAGATCATGCACTCTGAAAGCACCTGGATAGTGATGCTGGCTGAAGTTCTGCCAGCAGGAAAGGCAAACCCATTATCAGAATAGGTTAAAATTCTTGTAAGAAAGAACCAATGTTCCTTCCAAGATATAAGGGACAAACATGTAGTAAACATGGAGGAATGGTGCCATATTGGGGTCTCAACATTGGTCTCTGTTGCTGGAAGATTGGACATTCATAGCCAGCAGTGTCAATATAGGCCTTGATAAGTAGGATTACATGATGTTGGACTCATGAGCAGTCTCCATCTGTCCTACTGCAGCCACTCCACTTATGTGTCCATTGTGTCCATTCCAGGCTGGATGATGATGAAGGGTGGCTAACATCAACTTGAAAAGTCTTTTTTTTTCCAACTGGCTGCTAGGTTCCTCTTTAAGTGTTGTCTTCTGGTGAGCATTAGTATGTAATATAAAATTCTTCTCTCTCCATGCCCACTCTCATATATATAGCCATAGGCCTCTATGCCAGACCTCCTTGTCTCCAATCTTCCAATTCTTTTCCTTCCAGGACCTGAGCTAGGCCATTGGCCACTGCTCAGGAGCCTGTATATAGTCTCATCCTGGGCTATTTCTACAAAAAGGATGATGTACTTCTGTTTTACCTCCACTCATTGGGAAGATCTTCCTTCTCCATTTTCTTTCAGGGGCATCCCTGGCTATATCTAGAATGCAGAAACCATTCGCTTTCAACTGGTACCCAAATACCAAGCCAATACGGGATCATATGGCCATAGGTGTGAGCTGAGATAAAGGCTATCTTGTAACTGTGATGGATAATATGAGTATCTGAGCTACTGCTCACAGAACTTACTACACCTCTTTTCCTGCCCAGGTTGTATTCCAGACATACCATTTAATTGTACAGTTAATTGCTGATGGGCCATCTGATCTTGACTTTATGAGTCTGATAGGTCCCAGTTCATAATAGGAAGTTCCAGATGCACAGTCATTTGGAGCCCCATAGTCAAGCATTCGGTCTCTACCAAGGCCCAGAAACACATCAGATGCTATTTCTAGAAAGGTGTATGGCATAACCCTGTTCTAGAACCCCAGGTGTTGGGGTGGTGATTCTCCTACACAGGCAGGCCTTGAACTCTATACTGCATCCTTGTCCCCTGCTGATACCTCTGACACCATGGGGTCGGCCAAATGAGATGGTTCAAGTGACTGCTTGCACTGCAGCCAGGACCTGCCGTAGATTAATCTCCTGCACCTGCCTTTCTCAAAGATCTCAGCCTTCTGTGTCACCTGATATATGGACAAGAACAATAATCCTGGGGTGGAGTTTTTTTTTAAATTTTTAATGTTTATTTATTTTTGAGAGAGAGAGAGAGAGAGAGAGAGAGAGAGAGAGAGAGAGAATGAGTGGGGTAGGGCAGAGAGAAGAGAGAGGGAAACACAGAACTCAAAGCAGGCTCCTGGCTCCATGCTGTCAGCACAGAGCCTGACACAGGGCTGGAACTCATGAACTGTGAGCTCATAACCTGAGCCGAAGTCAGATGCTTTACTGAATGAGCCACCCAGATGCCCCTGGAGGTGGAATGTTTTGTCCCTAGAACCCAAAGAGGCCTACCAGGTACATTACTTCTTTCTTTTTGGTGGAGGATTCAAGACATGATTTGTCTTTTACTTTGGAGGAGGCATCCTGGCATGCCCCTGACTACTGGACTCCTAAAAACTTCATTGAATTGGTGACTTTCAGAATCTTTGCAGGGTTTATCTCCCACCCTCTGGAACACATTATATCTTACAGAAGCCTTTTATTCATCCTCTCCAATCAGTATAATGGTGTCAGTGTAATGGATATGGGTGATGTAGTGATGTTCTATAGACTGTTCAGTTGATCCACATCTCTGACTATATTATGAGAGGATAGGTATGACATAGGGTAGTAGAGGTAACATAGTCATAGAACAAATTATAAATTAAAGATCTTTGCATGTACACATAATTAAGAACTGCTTCTTATCCTCTTTGCTTGATTGCTTGGGATAGAAAGGAATGCATTTGTTAGGTCAATGGCCATATACCTTATGGCCTTATTTTTTTTAACAAAAGTGTAAATAAATTTATTTTATTTAAATTAAAAACTTTTAATTTAAAGTGTATAAGTCACTCCATAAATGTTGACATATGGGTCTTAAAATATTCATTGGTAAAAGGTTTTAGTTATGTCCTTTTGCTTTCCAGAATTAAAATAAAGCTACTACTCCACCACTATTTTGTAGAAACAGCTGTAACATTAAGACAAACAACAAGAACAAAAATCTCAACCACTATCACCGCCATCACAAGACCCACTAACATATTCCTACCAGAGGTGGAGACACACCCTACTTTAATGAGAGCAAGAGTGGCCTCAATATCTGCTTCTATACTTCGTTGTTTTAGTACCTAAGGCCTTAGGTACTGCTTGGGCAATGTTACCACATCCAGCACACAGCATCTATAACTGGGACTACTACTTGGTGAAGTTTTGGGCAGTAAGTATAGAGTATTTAGACTGGCAAAGCAAATGGAGATACGATGGGTACAACCACCTCAGTATCCTTCAGATCTTTAAGATATGAAGGGTCTAATCTCCACCATGCCTCCTGTAACATTGTTTGTAATTCACTTTCTTGGCTGTGTGTGTGTGTGTGGGGGGGGGTGCAGTTGCCTAGACTTTGACATGGATTTTAACAATGTTATGGTTTCCAAGAGACAGATAGACCCCCACCTAAAATTTCCTTTGAATGTTGAGACTAATGACAAAACACACATACCAAGAGGCAAAAAAAAAAAAAAAAAGGTTCATTACTTACATAATTGAGGATTCTGAAGAGGGAAAGATCTCTCAAGCAGTTGCAAAATGGCTTGTGAAAGCAAGGAAGTGACTGGGGCCAGGGTGAGCATTCCCATATGTAGGCAGAGGCATGATTGTTTCCAATCTCTCTCTGGTGCCAAAGGAGGGAGCACCCAGGCTTTCTTACAAGGTTGCCCAGATATGAAGCACAGGGTGAAGAGGGAAACATCTGAAAAGGAAAGGCTAGTTTCTAGGGGGAATAAAGGCTGGGAGCAGTGCCCCTTCCTGCACTGCTTCTGCTTTGGGAAATGGAGGCTCTTAGAACTTGAAAGATAAGCCTCAAAATGGCCTGTACTGTGTCTGTCTTAAGTCAGGGAGAGATTTTTCTAGAAAACATAAAAATGCAATAAGGCTGAAAGGCAGCACTTATGGAAATGGAGATGACATTAAGACCTCTCAGCTGCTTGGTACCAATGTTAACAGAAACTACTTGCTTTAGTGTGAATGCATCAAGAAGATTCCATGAAAATAAAGACAACAGGAGAGTCACTCATGAAGTCCCCTCAAGTATAACAACTGAGCTTTAATTACATGATACAGACGGTCCATTGGAGCAAGAATAGTAGATTTCTAAATAGTAGATTTCTAAATGGTGTTGGAGCACCATTACAAATATCAGGGAGGCAGGAAGTAAAATAAGATAGGATTGTTTAGGAGACACTTGGAGAATCATTCAGCCTTAGCTGACCCCTCCCTCACATCCAGTCTGACTGCCACAGCAACTCTCCCACTAGGCTCATCAAGGCCATGGCAGTTAAGAACTATCTATGAAATGGAAACTGTACAGTGAATGAAAGGAGCACAAATCCCAAACATAAGAAGCCTAGCTCTGTAATTCTATGACCACTACAATCCCTTAATTTTTCTTGTAACTCAGTTTCTACTGATTAAAAAAGAAAGGCCCACATGATCTCAGGACCTAGGAAACGTAAGGCTCCACGGCTCTGCAGGATCACCTTGCCCACCCCCATCACCGTTCCTCGCCCAACTCTTGGGAATTAAGCTGCCTTTCCACAGAACCCCAGAGCCCTGCCCAGGCAGATATGCCCAGGAGGTCCCTCATGGGTGGAGGATCCGCTGCCCTCCCCGTATGTCCACAGCCCCTGCCCCTGGGCAGCTCTGAAGATCAGTGGCCAGTGGCCAGAAACGACCGAGAGGCCGGGGCACCCTGCCAAACAGGCGGGGACCACAGGAGCCCCGTTCAGCTCCTTATGGGCACCCAGCTCGCTCCCTCTTTCTCGCCTCCGCCTGGACTGTGGCGATGGTCCGTCCACACGTGGTCAGAGGGGCTGCTTCAACCCCAAGGTCGGTGGCACCACCAGAGCCCACTGGGCCAGCAGGGCAAGGGCAGCGAGAGCCCAGGGAGCCTCCCAGACGGTAGGCCTAGCCCATTTGTGATCCTCGCGCACCATCTAGCGGCCGGAATCAGCACGGCAGCAAGAAAAGCTACACTGAGGCCGTTCTCCCCCAGGGCAGCCATTTCGCTCTGTGGGCTGTCGCATTTTCCGATGGGCAAAGTTACCCAAGCTTCCAGTTGCAGGAAATGGCGGTGCGCGCAGGCGCACACCAGCTTCACCGCGCTCGGCCCAGTGCGCAGGCGCACAGAAAACGCTGTCTCGCTCCAATAAGCGCACGCGAACAGACGCGGGCCAGTCAGGAGCGCACGCGGGAAGCCAGACTTGTGTCCAGGCTGCCCAGACTCCTGGAGGAGTGCTGGAATCTCTACCATTTTTCTTCCCAATCCAGAATCTCCTTGTTTTCCAAACATATCGTGAAGGCTTTAGAACATTAATTGCAGAGACTGAGTTGATGAGAATAAAACCAGGAGCTATTCAATATATATCTCTGTTGGGTCTCCTGGATGTCTCAGTCGGTTAAGCATCTGCTCAGGTCATGATCCTAAAGTTCCTGAGCTGAGCTCTGCCTTGGGCTCTGTGCTGACAGCTCAGAGCTTGGAGCCTGCTTTGGATTCTGTGCCTCCATCTCTGCCCCTACCCCACTCACACACTCTCTCTCTCTCTCTCTCTCTCGAAATATATATATATTTTCCTTCTTTCAGTGTCTTGCCTAGTTATCTCCATAGCGTTCAGTGTATGCTCAGGACATTAAATGAGCTGCTGCCGGCACACACCAGACTCCTATTGATGGACAAAATTTAGCTTACTCAGTTCCCTTACAGGATCCATAAGCCACTGTTCCCTGTGTGGTGACAAATTTTACACATGAGGCACCCCATACCCTATCTTGGACCATGCTTCCACCATACCTCACTACCAACTCGGGATACCAGGCCACTGTTGACCCCAGTCCTATACCAGTAGGCCCTTCCTTCAATTGCCCACAGCAGAGGCCAGACTCAGCTGAAACATTCAATGCACTTTATTGAAGACATTTACTGAAACCATTGAAGAGAGGTAATGACAACATAGAGAAGAATGTCTAACAGGTACTACAGCCCACAGGTCGTGGCTCCCCTCCTCTTCAGGTCCCAAACAAGGTGCCTCTGCTTGCCCCAACATGATGGCATCCACCCATAGTCTCCCCTCCTGAGGGCCCCACAGTCTCTGGCCAGGATGATGGATGCTAGCCAGGGCACCCTCCCCTCTTGCTGACATGCTGGGGCCTGGTCCTGCCCTATGGCCTACACAGAACAGTCACAGGACGCTGCAAAACGCAGCATGGGGCACTCGGACAAGCCAAAGAAACTCGGTCACGAGTAACAAGAGAGTGGCACATCACAGCACGGTTTCCACGGAGACTCCCGCAGGCCACCTCTGCCCTTGGTCCAGTGCCTCCTTCCTGAGGTCGCGGGGTCAGCACCAGCCATGCCTTCTTCTGTCCTTCCCGCCACCTCCTGGGACTGGGCTTCGACAGGTCTCCGGGGCGGGGTGGGGGCGGCTGCTCAGATAAGAACACACACACATCTCCACAAGAACAAGCAGCAGTTGGCCTAAACCTACACCGAGGAAGCATGGGCTGAGCTCACGACACCGCACGACAGCGAGCAGAGCCTGGGCTCGCACTGAAGCTCGTGCCACACCCCCGGGGCTGAGAGGTGGCTGCTGCGTCAGGCCAGGACACCCGCCGCGGGCTCCTGCCCACCTCAGGGCTCTGCACGGGAATGGTAACTAGGGTGCGTGTAGGGGGAGCTGACACGGGGGGTCACTAAGGGGCCTACGGAGGCACACGTGGGCTTCTCAGAGCGTGGAGTGACGTGCTCCACGGGTCAGTGAATGAGGGTCCCCCTCTTGGGCGGCCCGAGGGGCCGGCACCCTTGAGACGGCCCCTGACCTCTCCCAGGCCAGTGTGGGTGGCACACATTTTCAGGTGCCCCTCGCCTAGGCTAGGGCCAGCCGCTCAGGGGTGCTTCCCAGGCTGGCTGCCTGGACTGGCAGGGTTTCGCGCTGGGGCTGGGGCTGGGGCTGGGGCTGGGGCTGGGGCTGGGGTGGAGCTGCCATGGGAGGGGGCACCCCTCCCTGCCCCACTCTGCATCAAGTATGGTCATCCTGGTCCGTCGGAAGGGCTGATGGTGGTGGCCAGGGTGCCTTGGGAAGATGGGGTCCTGGGAATTTGGGCTGGGTGGGTTGTTGCCTCCACGTGGGGAGAGGCTGCTGCCCTGGCGTGGCCTCCCCCTGCCTCCAGAGCGCTGCTGCCTGAGAGGAGAGGGGGGCCCCTGGGCCTTCTGAGCCTATTTGCCCGAGGAGGACTTGGGGGGCCTCACCTCCCCAGCCCCGTCCTCGTTTCCCGACTCCTCTGGGATGGGCTTGGGCCCCTCCTCCAGGGGCTCCCCAGCCTCCTGGTCTCCTGCCTGGGCGAGGCCCTCCGGCTCACAGCCAGGACCTCCCGGGCCCTCCCTGGAAGCGCTGCCCATCTGGGCAGGGGTGGGGCCCCCAGGGGCCTCTGAGGGCCTTGCGTGATCTAGGCCCGCAGAGGCGGGAGCATTTTCATCTTCCTGCGTGGCAGGGAAGATCTTGGGGGCCTCCTCAGGGACGAGGGCTGCCCTGGCGACATCACGGGCTTCAGGAGCAGCCGTATCAGCTTCGGCACTGCCAGGAACGGCCTCACTGGCCCCTAGGTTGGCCAGGGCAGCCTGGGAAGCATCTTCCCTGGCTGGGGAGGCTTCGGCAACCTCTCCGCTGGCCCGGGCAGCGGCCAGGCCTCCGGTGCCCACACGGGCCCCCTCTTCCACTTGCAAGTGCTCGCTCCTAGCTGCGGTGGCCTCCCACGCCTCGGTCTCCTGAATGAGCCGCAGCATCCCCAGGAAGCCAGGTGGTCTCCTGTCCAGCCGCATCCTCCTCAGCTTGTTCTCGAGCATCTCGTTGGGGCGGGCCCGCGTCAGCACCTGCCGGGCGCGTAAATGGCCCGCAAGGTTGGGATGGATGGCCCCCTTCTCCACGGCCGACTGCAGCAGGCCTTCCAGGCGAATCACATAGACAAAGAGAGTCTCCTGGGGCCGCTGGCCACAGGTCAGGAACTTGAGCCGTGCGGTCGTGGGGGTGTCCTCCCTCCCGAACACCTGGACCAGCGCGGCCAGGCAATCCTGTGCAGGGACGTCAGGGTTTTCTGCCAGGAGGCCGCACACGAGATCCAGTGCGGGGCCACCCAAGCTCTCCATCAGCCTCCTCCTCCTCTCCCTTTCTGTGATGTGGCACCACAGGGACAGCATGTCGCTGGTGTGATCCAGCCAGCTCTCAAAGGACTCTTCTTCTCGGTGTGGCTCTTCCGTTCCAGGAAAGGTTCTCAGTTTCCCAGAGGCCCTGTTTTCCAGCACAGGCTGCCAGGCCGGGCTCCAAGGCTGGGTCCAGGATCTTCCCGCACCTGTGGCTCCTGCCACACCCACAGCTCCTTCCTCACCTGCAGCTCCTGCCACACTCACAGATCCCGACAGACCTGCGATTCCTGCGTCCCCAGCGGCTCCCTCCTCATCTGACTCTCCTGCTTCCTCTTCAGGCCCTGCCTGGCGCACAGCGGCTGCCCCGCCTCCAGCTCCTTCCTGGCCTCCAGCTCCTGCCCCGCCTCCAGCTGCTGCCCCACCTCCAGCCGCTGCCCCGCCTCCAGCTCCTTCCTGGCCTCCAGCTCCTGCCCCGCCTCCAGCCGCTGCCCCGCCTCCAGCTCCTTCCTCACCTCCAGCTCCTTCCTGGCCTCCAGCCGCTGACCCGCCTCCAGCCGCTGCCACGCCTCCAGCTGCTGCCTCGCCTCCAGCTCATGCCCCGCCTCCAGACGCTGCCCCGCCTCCAGCCGCTGCCTTGCCTCCAGTTCCTGCCTTGCCTCCAGTTCCTTCCTCACCTCCAGCCACTGCCCCGCCTCCAGCTCCTTCCTGGCCTCCAGCTGCTGCCCCGCCTCCAGCCGCTGCCCCGCCTCCAGCACCTTCCTGGCCTCCAGCTCCTGCCCCGCCTCCAGCCGCTGCCCCGCCTCCAGCTCCTTCCTCACCTCCAGCTCCTTCCTGGCCTCCAGCCGCTGACCCGCCTCCAGCCGCTGCCACGCCTCCAGCTGCTGCCCCGCCTCCAGCTCATGCCCCGCCTCCAGACGCTGCCCCGCCTCCAGCCGCTGCCTTGCCTCCAGTTCCTGCCTTGCCTCCAGTTCCTTCCTCACCTCCAGCTCCTTCCTCGCCTCCAGCTGCTGCCCCGCCTCCAGCTCCTTCCTGGCCTCTAGCTCCTGCCCCGCCTCCAGCTGCTGCCGCGCCTCCAGCTGCTGCCCCGCCTCCAGCTCCTTCCTGGCCTCCAGCTTCTGCCTGGCCTCCTTCCTCACCTCCAGCTGCTGCCCCGCCTCCAGCTGCTGCCCCGCCTCCAGCCGCTGCCCCGCCTCCAGCTCCTTCCTGGCCTCCAGCTCCTGCCCCGCCTCCAGCTGCTGCCCCGCCTCCAGCCGCTGCCCCGCCTCCAGCTCCTTCCTGGCCTCCAGCTCCTGCCCCGCCTCCAGCCACTGCCCCGCCTCCAGCTCCTTCCTGGCCTCTAGCTCCTGCCCCGCCTCCAGCTGCTGCCCCGCCTCCAGCTTCTGCCCCGCCTCCAGCTCCTTCCTGGCCTCCAGCTTCTGCCTGGCCTCCTTCCTCACCTCCAGCTGCTGCCCCGCCTCCAGCTGCTGCCCCGCCTCCAGCCGCTGCCCCGCCTCCAGCTCCTTCCTGGCCTCCAGCTCCTGCCCCGCCTCCAGCTGCTGCACCGCCTCCAGCCGCTGCCCCGCCTCCAGCTCCTTCCTGGCCTCCAGCTCCTGCCCCGCCTCCAGCCACTGCCCCGCCTCCAGCTCCTTCCTGGCCTCCAGCTCCTGCCCCGCCTCCAGCCGCTGCCCCGCCTCCAGCTCCTTCCTCACCTCCAGCTCCTTCCTGGCCTCCAGCCGCTGACCCGCCTCCAGCCGCTGCCACGCCTCCAGCTGCTGCCTCGCCTCCAGCTCATGCCCCGCCTCCAGACGCTGCCCCGCCTCCAGCCGCTCTCTTGCCTCCAGTTCCTGCCTTGCCTCCAGTTCCTTCCTCACCTCCAGCTCCTTCCTCGCCTCCAGCTGCTGCCCCGCCTCCAGCTCCTTCCTGGCCTCTAGCTCCTGCCCCGCCTCCAGCTGCTGCCCCGCCTCCATCTCCTTCCTCGCCTCTAACTCCTGCCCCGCCTCCAGCTGCTGCCCCGCCTCCAGGCGCTGCCCCGCCTCCAGCTCCTGCCCCGCCTCCAGACGCTGCCCCGCCTCCAGCTCCTTCCTGGCCTCCAGCTCCTGCCCCGCCTCCAGCTGCTGCCCCGCCTCCAGCCGCTGCCCCGCCTCCAGCTCCTTCCTGGCCTCCAGCTCCTGCCCCGCCTCCAGCTGCTGCCCCGCCTCCAGCCGCTGCCCCGCCTCCAGCTCCTTCCTCACCTCCAGCTCCTTCCTGGCCTCCAGCCGCTGACCCGCCTCCAGCCGCTGCCACGCCTCCAGCTGCTGCCTCGCCTCCAGCTCATGCCCCGCCTCCAGACGCTGCCCCGCCTCCAGCCGCTGCCTTGCCTCCAGTCCCTGCCTTGCCTCCAGTTCCTTCCTCACCTCCAGCTCCTTCCTCGCCTCCAGCTGCTGCCCCGCCTCCAGCTCCTTCCTGGCCTCTAGCTCCTGCCCCGCCTCCAGCTGCTGCCCCGCCTCCATCTCCTTCCTCGCCTCTAACTCCTGCCCCGCCTCCAGCTGCTGCCCCGCTTCCAGGCGCTGCCCCGCCTCCAGCTCCTGCCCCGCCTCCAGACGCTGCCCCACCTCCAGCCGCTGCCTCGCCTCCAGTTTCTTCCTCACCTCCAGCTCCTGCCTCACTTCCTTCCTCACCTCCAGCTCCTGCCCCGCCTCCAGACGCTGCCCCGCCTCCAGCTCCCTCCTGGCCTCTAGCTCCTGCCTGGCCTCCAGCTGCTGCCCCGCCTCCAGCCGCTGCCCCGCCTCCAGCTCCTTCCTGGCCTCCAGCTTCTGCCTGGCCTCCTTCCTCACCTCCAGCTGCTGCCCCGCCTCCAGCCGCTGCCCCGCCTCCAGCCCCTTCCTTGCCTCCAGAAGCTGCCTTGCCTCCAGCTCCTGCCCCATCCCCAGCTCCTGCCTCGCCTGCCAAGGCAACCCCTGCTTGCCTCTGGGTCTGTGCAAGGAAATTGGGTGTATCCTGTGACTCTGATTCCGGGGCCTGGGGCAGGAAGACCACAGTCCAGGGTCCTCCCATGCCTGGTATTTGTCGGGGGATCACACTTCGGTTTAAATACTCAGCAAACTTGACCAAGGCGACCCTGGACCTGAGCTCCTTTCTGAACACCTTGCCCAGTACTCGGTATCTTCCCAGGGGCTGGAGGGCAGCCTGCACGGCCTCCTGGAATTCCTGGTCCTCACAGTCGTGGGGAATGCCCAGGATGAGCAGCGAGCGCTGAGCATCCACGCCCATCCACCTGCACCAGCCACGAAGCATAGCCAGTGCCATCGCGGATACCTGCGGGGGAGGGGCGCGATCGCACAGGGGCGCGCAGACTGTCGCAGGCTCTGCAGTGGAGGCCTGTGGGTGCAAAGGGGAGAGAGGGACACTGGTGCCAGACAGCCCACCGCACCGCCCCCCACACCGACCTGGATCTCCTCCCTGGCCAGTTCACGTCTTCCAGGCCACGTATCAGAACCCCCACCATGCAGCCCTTCACCTCTGCAAGGAGAAGGTCCCCTTTCGCCTTGTCCGACACCCCTGCTGGGGCCACTGCAGCCGGAGCCCCTCCCACCATCGTCTGCAACCCCGCAGCAGCCGGGAGCCCTCCCTTCCTGATCCCCACAGCCAGGAGCCCTCCCATCCTCTCTTTCTTAGGGCTGGACCCAGGGCACCCCTGCTCTGCCTGGGCAACCTAGACACCGGGTCCCGCCCTCTCCCACCAGCACCTGCCCCTCTGCAACTGGAGCCGCCCTCCGCAGTCAGGAGCTCTTCCCACCCCTCCCCTCCAGCGCCGACTGGGTTCCGCCTCCTGCCCCCACTGCCTGCCTTGGCAGAGATCCAGCCCTTACCCAAGGCGCTCGGTACTTCCAGGGTCCCGTTGGAGCAAAGCCCCTGGTCTCCGGCTCACTTTCTCTGACTCTGCAGGCGCTGCTGGGCAGGGACACGCCACCTGCGAGCTGTGGGGCGACTCTGGAGGCCACCTCAAAGCCCTGGAGCGACAGGATCAGAAGAATGCACCTCAGCTGCACTGCCCAGGACTGCACAGTCCAGCAGGTCTCCCAAGTCCTCGGTACTAAGGCCACGTGGGCTTCCCGGTGTTCCCAGAATCCCCAGGTGGATGAGGGAACAAGATCTCGGTATCTCAGTGCAGGGCAAATGCCAGGATCAGGAGAGCAGGAGAAGAGGCATCTGTGTTGCCGTGACAACGGGACCTGCTTGGTTAGGGCTTGATGTGACAAGCCTTGGAGCCTCCAGAAGCAACAGGCACACCCTTTGGCCCTCCAGCTACAAAATGGTTTAATAGGGGTGTGGGAAGGTAAGGTTGGGTGAAGCTAGTAGAGAGAAAATTCAATGGTTGTGAATGGGGCCTGGAAAATGGGAGTGGGTGGTTAGCTGGGTGCCAATGTCCCTCGTGCCACTTTGCATTCACAGGTTAACCCCATCATGCCAGAAACATCAATAACAGACACAGGCTGGCTGTTCCTAACTCAAAGGCCTAATTACAGCTTCTTATGCTGCAAAACCAGCTCTCACCTCTTAGGCAGGCCCTGAATTGGAGATTGTGGGATTTGGAATCAGGCAAAGCTGGATTCACCTAGTGGCTGGGTGGCCTTGCACAAATTACTGAGAATTTCTTTCCATCATCTGTAAATTGGACAATAAGAACACTCTTCAGGGGCACCTCGGTGGCTCAGTCAGTTAAGCGTCTGACTCTTGGTTTCAGCTGAGGTCATGATCTCACGGTTTCATGAATTCAATCCCTGCATCATGCCACAGCACAGAGCCTGCTTGGGATTTTCTCTCTCCCTCTTTCTCTTCCCCTCCCCAACTCACACTGACTCTGTCTGTCTTAAATAAATAAACTTTAAAAACCAAAGAACACTCTTCTTCCAGCATATTCATGGAGCTTTACCTCAGACTGGACACATGGTAATCTTCCAGTAGTGGACACAATGATGTAGGAATAGAAGGGTGTGGTGAGGCAGGCATTGGTGTGGGTATTGAAGGCTGGTTGTTACAGCCACCTCAGTGGTCCCAAGTCTGAGCCCTGAGGAAAAAGGGGATGTGAAGGGAAACATTGGAACTGTTTTCCTGAGAAACACAAGGATCGACTGAGATGACAGAGTGTAACTCTCTGCTTTTATAGACTTAACTCCAACTCTCTCCCCCACCCCTAATTCTGGTAGAGACATTAATTTGCCATATTACTTATATCACTATATATTTAAAAAACCTACTGGGAGAATCCATAGATTGGGAGAACTAGCTATGCATTTGGGGCTTGTTCAGATTTCAATCTGTCTATCCAGGCCACACAGTCATTACCAGATCCTCATCCTAGCAGTTTTTTAAGCCCATGACTGACCCAATTCTCTCACTTCCAAGCCAATTCTTGCCAGAGAGGACAATGGCCACTGGTATGTGCTTGTCTCTCTTTGGAATTTAGTTACTTTAGACTTCATTACACCCAGAACTCTCAAATGTCCTTTAAAAATATGTGACTTTCTTTGACCATCTGATTTCTTGTAGTTGTTACAGTGGGATCAATGCTCTGTCATGATGTACAGTCTAACCAGAAGACAGAACGAGCTTATTCCAGATCCATGAAGAAGGTACTTCTTTCTCTGGAGACATTTTAAATAATTTCTCTTTTAATACTAGAACTGCTTAAGGTAGTTGGGGTATCCAGTGTGTGTGACTTTTTGACACGAGACGGAAGGGGACCCTGATGGATTTATAATTTCCCAAAGGTCCATTTCTGTTGAATTATGGATATTAGTAATAGGGGCTTCCTTTTGCTCCCTGGCTATGCTAGTCGCAAGTATACATAATTCTGCACCAGATTTATCAATGGAAAAGATATCCCCTGGCTATTTTTCTGAGACTCTTATTAGCCTATCACCTAGATAAGTGTCAAAGTCTTCATTTTTCCACCCCACACTTCTTATTCACAGTCTTCTCAATTTTTACATTTTTTAATGTTTATTATTTTTGAGAGAGAGAGAGACTGAGCACGAGTGGGGGAGGGGCAGGGAGAGAGTAAGACACAGAATCTGAAGCAGGCTCCAGGCTCTGAGCTGTCAGCACAGAGCCTGATGTGGGGCTCGAACTCATGGACCAAGAGATCATGACCTGAGCTGAGGTTAGACTCTAAACCAACTGAGCCACCCAGGTGCCCCAACAGTTTTCTCAAATTTTTATGTAGAATGCTAGAACAATGGGACATTGTAAAGCCAGACTTGAGAACCTAATGCTGGTTCACTAGACAAGGTGAAATTGAGTATTTAACAAATGACTGTTCTCTTCTAAGGCAAAAAGGAATTTTGTATCCATATTTATTATACGAATTGTTCACAACATTTCTATCAGTCTCTCCTGGATGTATCACATGATGATAGACCAGCATCACTGTGAGATATTTATGTTCACAAAAACATTTTGTGTTTTATCCTAGGATCATTTGGGGGAATGTTCTGTAGTGCCATCACAGCTTACATGGGATGTTTTGAGATGGCATGTGGGAAAAAGTAATAAAAACAATTGATAGAAATAGGAAACACAGTGGATAGCGATATAATAACAAAAATAAGTAGATGTAGTAACTCAGTATAGTGACATGGATTCTCACAGTTTACCCATGGCAAATAGTAAATATAAGCTTCCTAGAGCTAGGAATTCACCACAGCAGTCCTCAAAAGGAAATGCCCCATGGCTGTCTCTTGGGGGTTGTACAAAAAGGCAGATCATTTGGCTGCTAATGTTGCCCCTGTTGAGACTAGTGGCAAAAGTGCAGCTCTTCCTGGGCTAAGGCAAAGATGTTCCTCCAGACTCCAGACTGCCCGAAGAATATCTGCCTTTGTCCTTCACTGGCTGCTGCCATCAGCACATACAGTATCCTTAGAGGATGTGTGTTCTTTGATGCACAAAAGTTTTAAGCTTTGATTAAGTCCAGTTTATCTATTTTTCCCTTGGTTGCTTGTGCTTTTGGTGTCATTTCTAAGGAAACATTGCCTAATCAAAGACCACAAGGTTTATACCTATTTTTTTTTCTGTTTTATAATTTTAGCTCTTACATTTAGGTGTTTGGTGCATTTTGAGTTAATTTTTGTATAAGAGGTGAGATAGGAGTCCAAATTCATTATTTTACATGAGGCTATCCAGTCATCTCAGTACGATTTGTGGAAAAGACTATTATTTTCTAATGGAAGGTCTTGGCACCCTTGTCAGAATCAATTGACCACAGACATATAAGTTTATTTATTGACTCTAAATTCGATTCCAGGGGCGCCTGGGTGGCGCAGTCGGTTAAGCGTCCGACTTCAGCCAGGTCACGATCTCGCGGTTTGTGAGTTCGAGCCCCGCGTCAGGCTCTGGGCTGATGGCTCGGAGCCTGGAGCCTGTTTCCGATTCTGTGTCTCCCTCTCTCTCTGCCCCTCCCCTGTTCATGCTCTGTCTCTCTCTGTCCCAAAAATAAATAAACGTTGAAAAAAAATTAAAAAAAAATAAATTCGATTCCATTTATATGTCTACCCTTATGCCAGTACTACACAGTCTTGATGACTCTAAATTTGTATTAAGTTTAGAAGTCAGGAAGTGTTGAGTCTTCTTTGTTCATATTTTTAAAGATTATTTGAGCTATTAGAGGTCCCTTGAAGTTCTATACAAACTTGAAGATTAGTGTCTCCATTTCTGAAAAAAAAAAAAGCCAGTGAGATTTTTATAGGGAATACATTTAATCTTTGGATCAATTTGGATAATATTATCAACAATATTAAGTCTTCTAATCTATGAGCACAGGATGTATTTCTATTTATGTAGATCTTTAACTCCTTTCAACAATGTTTTATAGTTTTCAGGGTTCAGGTCTTTCACTTCTTTGATTAAATTTATTGCTGAGTATTTTATTCTTTTTGATGCTACTGTAAATAAAAGTGTTTCCTTCAGTTCGTTTCATATTGTTTATTGCTAGTGTATAGAAATATAACTGATTTTTATATTTTGATGTAGCCTACAACTTTGCTGAATTTATTTATGAGCTCTATTAGTTTTTTTTGTATTCCTTATATAAGATTATGTCATAAACATGTAGAGATAGTTTTATTTCTTCATTTCCAATCTGGATATATTTTATTTCATTTTGTGTCTAATTTCACTGGTTAGAACCTTCAGAGCAATGTTGACTGGAAGTTATGAGAGCAAATATCCTTGCCTTGTTCCAGGATATTGGAGAAAAAGCCTTCAGTTTTTCACCATTGAGTATGAAGTAAGCTGTGTGTTTTTTCCTAGATGTTCCATATTGGATTGAGGAAGTTCTCTTCAATTTCTAGTTTGTGTGTGTATGTGTGTTTTACTGTTTTTATCATGACATGGTTTTGGACTTTTTCAAATGATTTTCATGTATCTATTAAGGTGATTATATAGGCTTTTCCTTTTATTCTATTAATATGGTGCATTACATTAATTGATTTTTGTATGTTGAACCAACCTTGCATTCTTGAAATAAATCCCAGTTGGTCATGTATTATCTTTTTGTATTCTGCTAGATTCAGTTTGCTAGTATTTTGTTGGGGATATTTTCATATATATATTCATTAGGGAAATTGACCTGTAGCTTTTCTTTCTTTCTTTCTTTCTTTCTTTCTTTCTTTCTTTCTTTCTTTCTTTCTTTCTTTCTTCTTTCTTTTTCTTCTGATGTCTGTGTCTGGTTTTGGTATCAGGATAATGGTGACTTCATAAAATGAGTTAGGAAGTGTTCTTTCCTATTTTTGTGGAAGGATTTGAAAAGGTTGTCATTTTAATTATTCTTTAATTGTTAGGATTCATCAGTCAGGCCATCTGGTTCTGGGCTTTATTTTTGTGGGAAGTTTTTTGATTACTAACTCAATCTCCAGTTATAATTCTGTTCATATTTTTAATACCTTATTGAATCAGTTTTGGCAGTTTGTGTCTTTCTAGGAATTTTTCAATTTCATCTAGCTTATCTAATTTGTTGGCATATAATTTTTCACCAGTATTCCCTATGATCCTTTTTATTTTTGCAGGGTTGCTAGTAATGTTTCTTCCATTCCTGATACTAGTATTTTGAGACTTCTCTATTTTTTTCTTGGCCAGTCTCACTAAAGGTTGTCAATATTGTTGATCTTTTCAAAGAAACAGCTTTTGGTTTTGCTCATTTTCTTTGTTGTTTTCCTATTCCTTATTTATTTCTCTCTATTTTTTTTATTTCCTTCTTTCCGGTATATTTGGGTTTAGTTTGCTCTTCCTTTTATAGTTTCTTAAGGTGGAAGTTTAGGTTATTATTTGAAATCCTTTTCTTTTTTAATATATGTGTTTACAGCTATAATTTTCCTCTGATCACTTGTTTGCTGCATCACATAGATTTCAATATATTGTACTTTCATTTTTATTTACTTTGCTGTATTTTGTAATTTCTCTGTGATTTCTTCTTTGAGTTGTGATGTAGGAATGTGTTGTTTAATTTCCACATATTTGTGAATTTTCCACTTGTACTTCTGCTATCAATTTCTAATTTCATGCCATTGTGGTTGAAGAGCATACTTGGTGTGATTACATCATTTTTTCAAGTATAATTAACATACAGGGTTATATTAGTTTCAGGTGTACAATATAATGATTCCACAATTCTATACATTACTCAGTGCTCAACATGATAAATATACTCTTAATCTCCTTCACCTATTTCACCCATCCCCCCCTACCTCCCCTCTGGTTACAATCAGTTTGTTCTCTATAGTTAAGAGTCTGATTCTTGGTTTCTCTCTTTCTCTTTTTTCCTTTGTTTTTTTTTTTTTGTTTTGTTTCTTAAATTCCACATATGAGTGAAATCATAAGGTATTTGTCTTTCTCTGACTGACTTATTTCATGTAGCATTATACTCTCTATATCCATACATGTTGTTGCAAATGGAAAGGTTTAATTATTTCTATGACTAATATTTCATTGTATGTGTGTGTATTATATCTTCTTTACCCATTCATCTATGGATGGACACTTGGGTTGCTTTCATATCATGGCTGTTGTAAATAATGCTATAGTAAACATAGGGGTACATACATCTTTTCAAATTAGTGTTTTAATTTAATTTGGATAAATACCCAATAGTGGAATTACTGCATAATACAGTAATTCTGTTTTCTTTCTTTCTTTCTTTCTTTCTTTCTTTCTTTCTTTCTTTCGAGTCTATATACTATTTTCCACAATGGCTGCACCAGTTTGCATTCTACCAACAGTACATGAGTGTTCCTTTTTCTTCACATCCTCACCAACATTTGTTATTTCTTGTGTTTGTGATTTTAGCCATTCTGACAGGTGTGAGGTGGTATCTCGTTGTTTTGATTTGTATTTGCCTGATGATTAGTGATGCTGAACACCTTTTCATGTGTCTGTTGCCCATCTGTATATCTTCTTTGGAGAAATGTCTATTCATGTCTTCTGCCTATTTTAATCAGATTATTTTGAGGGGGTGTTGAATTCTATAAGTTCTTTATATATTTTGGATATTAACCAACTTATCAGATATATAACATGCAAATATCTTCTCTCATTCATTAGGTTGCCCTTTTGTTTTGTTGATCGTTTCCTTCACTGTGCAAAAGCTTTTTGTTTTGGTGTAGTCCCAATAATTTAATTTTGCTTTTGTTTGCCTTGTCTTAGGAGACATAGCTCGAAAAAATGTTGCTAGGGCTTATGTCAAAGAAATGACTGCCTATGTTTTCTTATAGGATTTTATGGTTTAAGGTCTCACATTTAGGTCTTTAGTCCATTTTGGGTTTATTTTTGTATATTGTGTAAGAATATGGTTCAGTTTCTTTCTTTTGCATGTAGCTATCCAGTTTTCCCAACACCATTTGTTGAAGAGATTATCTTTTTCTCCATTGTATATTTTTGCCTTCTTTGTCATAGATTAATTGACCATAAAAGTGTGGATTTATTTCTGGACTCTCTGTTCTGTTCCATCGATCTATGTGTCTATTTTTGTGCTAATACCATACTGCCTTGATTACTATGGCTTTGTAGTATATCTTGAGTACTGGGATTGTAATATCTCCAGTTTTGTTCTTCTTTTTAAAGATTGCTTTTGCTATTCAGGGTCTTTTATGGTTCCATACAAGTTTTAGTATTATTTGTTGAAGTTCTATGGAAAATACTGTTGCTATTTTGATGGGGATTGCATTGCATGTATAGATTGCTTTGGGTAGTATAGACATTTTAACAGTATTTGTTCTTCCAATCTGTTGGCATGAAATGTCTTTCCATTTCTTTGTGTTGTCTTCAATTTCTTTGATCAGTGTTTTATAGTTTTCAGAGTACAGGTCTTTCACCTCTTTGGTTAGGTTTATTCCTGGGTATCTTATTATTTTGAGTGCAATTGTAAATGGGATTGTTTTCTTAATTTCTCTTTCTGCTACTTCATTATCAGTGTATAAAGATGAAACAGATTTCTGTATGTTAATTTTTTATCCTGTGACTTTAGTGAATTCATTTTCCAGTTCTAGTAGTTTTTTGGTGATGTCTTTAAAGTTTTCTATATATCGTATCGTATCATCTGTAAATAGTGAAAGTTTTACTTCTTCCTTACCAGTTTGGATTCATTTTATTTTTTTCTCATCTGATTGCTGTGTCTGGAACTTCCTGTGCTATGTTCAATGAAAGTGGCAAGAGTGGACATCCTCATCCTATTCCTGATCTTAGAAGAAAAGTTCTCAGTTTTTCACCCTCAGTTAGTTACGGGTTTTTCATATATGACCATTATTATGTTCAGGTATGTTCCCCCTAAACCTACTTTGTTGAGAGATTTTTTAAATCATGAATGGATGTTGTACTTTGTCAAATGCTTTTTCTGCATCTTGAAGTGACTATATGAGCTCTATCCCTTCTCTTGCTAATGTAATGTATCATGTTGATTGCTTTGCAAATATAGAACCACCTTGCATTATTGGAATAAATCTCATTTGTTGTGACTTTTAAAGTGTATTGTTGAATTTGGTTTGCTCATATTTTGTTAAGAATTTTTGTGTCTATGTCCATCAGAGATATTGGCCTGTAATTTTCTTTTTTGTAGTGCCTTTATCTAGTTTTGGTATCAGGGTAATGCTGGCCTTGTAGAATGAATTTGAAATATTTTCTTCCTCTTCCATTTTTTGAAATAGTTTGAGGAAAATAGGCATTACGTTTTCTTGAAATGTTTGGTATAATTCACCTGTGAATCCATCTGGTTCTGGACCTTTGTTGGGAGTTTTTTGATTACTGAGTCAATTTAACTACTAGCAACTAGTCTGTTAAAATTTTCTACTTCTTCTTGATTCAGCTTTGGAAGGTTGAATGTTTCTAGCAATTTATCTATTTTTTCCTAGGTTGTCCAATTTGTTGGTATATACTTTTTCACAATATTCTCTTATAATCCTTTATATTTCTGCAATGTTGGTTGTTATTTCACCTCCTTCATTTCGGATTTTATTTATTTGAATCCTCCCTCTTTGTAAAAAAAAAGATTAGTTTAGCTAAAGGTTTATCAATTTTATTCATCTTTTCAAATAACCAGATCCTGCCTTCATTGATCTGTTCTGTTTTTTTTTTTTAGTCTCTATTTCATTTATATATGTTCTGATCTTTATGATTTCCTTCCTTCTACTAGCTTTGTGCTTTATTTGTTCTTTTTCTAGCCCCTTTAGGTGTAAGGTTAGTGGTTTATTTGAGATTTTTCTTGCTTCTTGAAGTAGGCCTGTATTGTGGTAATCTTCCCTCTTAGAACAGCTTTTTGTGTATCCCAAAGATTTTGGACTGTTTTTATTTTCATTTTTCACCATGTATTTTTTAATGTCCTGTTTGATTTCTTGGTTGAACCATTTACTGTTAAGTAGAATGATATTTAGCTTCCATTTATTTGTGGTCTTTCTAGAATTTTTCTTATGATTGATTTTAGTTTAATACTGTTGTGGTTGGAAAAGATACATGAAATGACTTCAATCTTTTTGAATTTGTTGAGACTTGTTTTGTGGCCTAACATGATCTATTCTGTAGAATGTTTCATGTGCACATAAAAATAACATGTATTCCACTGTTTTTGGATGGAATGTTCTGAATATATCTGTTAGATCCATCTGGTCCAATGTGTCTTCAAAACCACTGTTTCCTTGTTGGTTTTCTGCCTGGATGATTTATCCTTTGATGTAAGTGGGGTGTTAAAGTCCCCTACTTCTGTTGTATTACTATCACTTTCTTCCTTTATGTCTGTTAATAGTTGCTGTGTGTATTTGGGTGCTTTCATGTTGGGTGCATACATATTTACAATTGTTATATCTTCTTGTTGGATGTTCCCTTGATCATTAAGTAGTGTCCTTCTCTGTCTCTTGTTACAGTCTTTATTTTAAACTCTATTTTGTCCAACATAGATATTGCTACCCCAGCTTTCTTTTCGCTTCCATCTCATGAATAAAATTTTGGTTCAGCTTCTCTCCTTTCTCCAGTTCCCTGAACTTTGGCCTTCCCCCAGCCTAAGTGCCTACTGAGAATAGACTGGCCTCAGGGGAAAATATTCTCTGGTATACTATGTGATCATACCACCTTTCCAGCCCACTTTTCCACATTTGATTCTTTCTAGCCTTGCTTACTCTTCTTATACAGAAAAACACTTTTTGCATAACTCTTCAGATGTTTGAAGAGTTTATGGTCACAGCACAGCATTCTCCCTATTGCAATAGCCCCTTTTCCCTCTTGTAATAATTCTTCTGAATAAAAATCTCTTTTACTAAATCTGTATTTGTTTGTTTTATTTGAAAATACTTAACATACAATAAAACACACCTGTTTTAGTTGTACAGGCCCATGAGTTTTGATAAATGTATGCATTTATATAATCACCATTGCAATAAAGATTCAGAATGTTTCCATCACTCCATCAAAGAGTGCATACTGTATGATTCCACTTATATAAGACTCTTAAGAATGCAAACTAATCCATAGTGACAGAAAATAGATTGCTGACTTCAGGGTGGAAGGATTACAAAAAGGCACAAGGAAAGTAGATGCATATGTTCACTATTTTAATGGGTGATGGGTCCACAGATGTATATATGTGTGAAACTAAACACGTACGGTTTAAATATGTGCCATTTCTTATTGTTAAATATATATTAACAAAGCTGTTAAAGGGGCACCTGGTGGCTCAGTTGGTTAAGTGTCTGACTTCAGCTCAGGTCATGATCTTCCGGTTTGTGAGTTCGAGCTCTGCGTCGGACTCTGTGCTGACAGCTCAGAGCCTGGAGCCTGTTTCAGATTCTGTGTCTCCCTCTCTCTGTCCCTCCCCTCCTCATGCTCTATCTCTATCAAAAGTGAACATTTAAAATTTTTTTAAAAGTAAAGCTGTTAAAAATATGAATGTACAAAAACATTTACAAATTAAAATGCCCTGTAGTTATCTCTCACAGCCAGAGGAAACTTCACAGAGAGACACACATATTTCCAACCAGAAAGTAGGTGCAGAAGGCACCCAGAGGAAGAAATTGTGCTGATCACATTATGTAGAATGCAGCAGACAAAAGTAGTTCTTGAGCAGTGGGAGGGAGGGGGGGACTGGGGTCACAGGCAGCATTCATAGGCAGGGCCCAGTGTTCATATGACATTCAGAGAGAAAGGAATCCTTCAGATAAAGTTAGATAACAGGCCTGGCATACAAATTGCTCCCTAGGAGACAGCACTGTGCAGAAAGTGTTCAATAACAGTGTACGGTGAAGAGGGTCTGAAGCATGGGTCTTTCGCAGAGCAGATGGTGTGATAGAAAACATTCATAGGCACAGTGCATGTTGCAGAGGCCATTCATAGAAGGCTGGGTGGAAACAGCGTTAACAAGGAAGCCCATCAGGAAAGCAGTGCCAGTCTTTCTCAAGCAGGAAGAGTTGAGAACAGGGACTCCGTGGTTTACACCAACAGAAGGCTAGAGCAACAAAGATCAGGGAGGCTGCCACTAGAACATAAGGAAAAAACCCCAATGATTCCAGCTTCCAAAAGGACTGTCATGATCCTCAGGTTCTCCAGAGGCCACTGAAAAAACACATGTGTACCCTATTTTTGACAACCCATAGTGTTCAGTGTTGCTGCCAGAGAATAAGGGCTTCTTTTCTGCCTTCCAAATTCTGTATAATTACCTCTTAGAATACTCAAGTACCTGCAGAACTGATCCCAGAAACACTTTGATGATGGATTCTGGGACCTGTAGTTTCGAGTATTCTCCCTTATATAGGGGAGAGAATGCACAAAGAGGCAAGCATGCTGCCTAGTTGCTAACAGCCAATCCAGCATGGGCCACCTCTTTGACCACTCATCACCCATAATACTCTTCTATCCATATTTTTCTCCCAAATATTCAATAGCAATACTATGTTTCTGCTTAGCATAATGCAAGCATTCTTCATATAGGGGAATGTGCCTTCATCTTCTCCAAGAAGCAGTGTCAAAAATCCCATTAGACACATCCTCATTCTCTGGGGGATGTCTGTTCCTTTTCTAGTTCTGTCACAATTACACTTTGATATGCTGTAATCCACAGACTATAAGATTAAGCACCACCCACACAATTTAAATTGAGGTTAATAAATGAGAGAAGGAAAATTGGGCTAATAAATTCAAATATATAACAACAAAGCAAGACAAAATATGCATAGTTTCTATAGCTCTTATTTCTGAAGCTGGTCATGAGGTCATAGTATTTACAATTTCCTTCTTCCACCAGTATTTCAAGTTCTCTATGACCTCATTCAGGTGGCTGGGTTGTTTACCTGGTGGGAAGATACAAATCTTCATTTCTGACCAGTATGAGCCCTTAGTGGTCCTGCCTGCATGGGTCACTATAGTTTTCCATTAACTTGTATTATTGGACATGGGAACACTAAGAAACACTCTCAGAGGATCAATCTCCTAGGTTTCAAACATAGTCCTTCCTGCCCCCACTATGTAACAGCAACCGTGTCTCCCCTTGATAATCAGAAGCAATCAACCAGCCACTAACTCTCTTCTTTGTTGTTTCAGTGGCATGAGGGACCCCCACATGGCCATGTGGCAGTCTCAACTTTCAGTTCAATGGAACCATTGTTGGTTCCCCTGGTGAAAGCTTTCCTCCCTTGGGGCCTCCGCAGGGAGAAGATATTGTACAAAGAAGCATCACAAGAGGAATGTGTTCTTTGGAGACCTACAGGTTGAAGACATTCATAAGCAGAGTCCTTAGAGGACACCACATGAGGGTTCATGGGTTGGGGGCCTTCATGGGTTAGATCTATGGGGGAGGTGGGGGAGGAATAGAGGGTATGTTCTGGGATCAACCTTCTTGGTGGAAACATGGTATGCTAAGTGATTTTTCAAAATAACACTACCGTATTTTCCTTTTAGGTATTTGTGTCATATACTGTCATCAACAGAGTCCTAGAAATATCTGGTTAGGAGCTACTGCTGTAGTCCTTATCCTCTGAAGTAACAAAACCTCTTCTTCCATTCCCAATTGTACTCATGTAGCCAAGATGGTGACTGAGGTTGGGGTGAGAAAGTAGCTCCAGGGACACTAGCTCAATAGCTATTGAACATTGGGTTCCAAAGTCCCTGCTCACTAGTGGAAGGATTCCTCTGTCATGTCTTTTATCTTTGGACTTTTGATCACCTTTTTTTATCCCTGGGCTAGATTAAGACATATACAGTAAGAAAATTGTATTTTGGGATATAAAACTCAGAAGTGTGGGTCACTTGATAGGCAGCACGATGATTCAACAGGATTCTGTAGCACTGACTTTAATGAGAAAGATGAAAGTCTTGACTACTGGTACACTTCTGGAGGAATGGGTTCAGATGGTGTGTGGGCACCTTTGAGAAGGATATTTGAGAGATACATATTTAGAATTATTGTCAATGAAGAGTTTATGGGACCAGGGTTGTTTAGATGGGAGAAGAGTTGATGAGGGAGAACCCAATAAGCATCTTTATTACTTTAGGGGCTGGCATAAGGGCAAGGGAGGATATATTACCAGTGGGTGACAGTTAAAAGGAAAAGATTCTAACTCAACTGAACAACGCATTTTCTGAAACTGGACCTGTCCACAGAGTGGGCTTGTATGGGACTGAGCTGATCATTGCAAGTGTACAATAAGGACTAGATGGCCATCTGTATGCAATGGTAATAAAGGGGAGGATGGACCCAAAAGAATAAAATATTCTTTGTTAAGATCTCATCAGTCTAGGGACACCTGGATGGCTCAGTCTGTTAAGCATCTGACTTCGGCTCAGGTCATGGTGTCATGGTTCACAAGTTTGAGCCCCGCATCAGGCTCTGTGCTCTCAGCACAGAGCCCACATTGGATCCTTGGTCTCCCTCTCTCTCTGCCCGTCTCCCACTTGTGCACTTTCTCTCTCAAAATAAATAAATAAACTTAAAAAAAACAAAAATATCTGACTAGTCTAAAATGCTATGCTTCCTGTGCATGCATGATTTCTAGATTTTGCTATTTTTTGCCTCTTTAGATTTGATACTTCTTGAAGTATTTATTTGCTTTTATAGAGAATGGCTTCAGGTAATATTAGAAAATAAATTACACAGCCAATACACCAAGTTATTACACTTAAAAAAAAAGGAAACCTTAACATTGACTACATTGACATATTTAATATCTCAATATTTATTATAATTGAGTACATTAATTTGGGTTAAGCAAATGTGATTAAAAACACTAGACAATTAAAAAGAAGCAAAAGTATAATGCAACCACCTCTCTTAAGTCTGCAGAATTTTGTGCCTTTTTAGACATGAAAGTGTCTGTTTTGAATAGAAATCAATATTGATCTTACAAGCTTTCCATCAATTTCTTGCATATTGGTTCTAAAACTCCCTTAAAGGCACAGTGTATCTTAAAGGTGGAGAAGTCAGCCTATCTTGGATCTCTTTATCCTGTACTCGATCAACTAGGCTATACTGACTCAGGGTTGGTACCTCCAACACAAAGGAGCAGCCTTTCTTTCCCTTTTATTCATTCATTTAGCACCTATGTGTCAGTGTCTATCATGTGCCAAATCCCTCGCTGTGGGCTATACCTGGGGAATACCAGCTCATATTTAGTGGTACATGACCTATTGTATCACTTTTCCCCTCCAGAGCAAATCTGATGCACATCTATGCAAATAAATGGAAAGTTCCTCTCTGATCATTTGACAGGAAGACAAGTCCACCAGCCAATGTGCATAGGAGTCAGAAACTGGAGAGAGATGGAGACATTTTCTAATTAAATTAAGGGAACAGACCCTCAGTTTTCATCAGAAAACTTTCAGGTTGTCCTTCCTCTCAAGGACCTTACACAGTGATCCTGGTCCCAAAGGCAGATGAGCTTAGTTGAACCTGAGTAGAGTATCAGCTGACCACATGGATGGGCCTGCAATTTGTTTAGACAGGCAACAGGTTTCTCTGTTCCAAGTACTTGGGACTCCAGTAGTTGCTGATATCCTGGCTAGCTCAGATCGGGTAGCTCACTGTGGCTTTCCCTGGGTTGACAAGCTCTTCTTTGGGAAGGTCTGTGAGGCAAGTCTCTACCCAGCAGAGAAATCTAAGTTTGGAAGAGTATCTCAGTCCAAAATTATTTTCATAGAAAGGGGAGGAGAGGGAAGGAGGGCACTTTGACTTTTGTGGTACTTCATAGGGAGACCTAGGATGCCCAGAGGAGGAACATGATTTTATACTTTCCTCTCTTTGTAAGAGTATGCCTCAGGGGAGACCTATGGAGGGCAATGTTACTTGGTAAAATGAGGTAACCTCCGCACAGACCTTGGCACACGACACTAAATCAATGCTTGGTAATGTGGTTACTGTTACTGAGAACATGGGTTCTGGAGAGAGAGAGCAATGGTTCCACACGATGTAGTGACCACCTTCTGAGCCTTGATATTCCCATCTATAAATTGGGTACAAAAATAACCTCTGCATAGGATGAGTATGAGGATTGATGCCATCACTTTGTGATAATGCCTGATAGGTAGTAAGGCCTTGAGAAATGTTAACTGTTTTTCTCCCTTCTTAATCCTGCTGGAGTCTATACAACCTGAAACCTACTTTTGAAGATTTCTGTGTAACTATTGGAATTGAAGGAAAAGGTATTAATCAGCTATCAAGATTCAGAGACAGATGTTCCTTTGGTCAGTGGCCTCTTAAGAATCACACCCCATGGAATGTAATCTTATCTGTGTAGACTTTCAAATGCATGCCCACAAGCTTGCAGGGAAAAAAAAGCCTCAATTATAGTGAAAAGTGGGAAGAAGATAATTAAAATCTGCTATATAACTCAATAAAAAGCAATTAACTATTTTTAAATGTGTATGGAAAGTTAAATATATAAATGTATGTATATATATATGTATACATACATACACACATATATATGGCAACTATAACAGACAAGCTAAATATTAGCCTAAGCCAATCCCTAGCATTCAATGTCTGCAATTTACCCACCAGAGATTTACCCACCTGGCCCCTCAGAAGCCTCAGGGGACCTCTTGTTTTCAAGCCCCAAAGATACACTTAGAGCTGTAACCTAGAATGTGGGGTTCCTCTCTGTCTCAAAAGTCAGGACACGCTGAAACTCATCCTCCTGCCTATCGTACCAGATCATCTAAACTCATCAGGAAGCCAACCTATCTTAAGAAAGCCAAGATGGAATTCTTGTTCAATCTTTTTTTTTCTTGAGCCTGAAATAAGATCATAGATGTAAAGTGCTTACTAAGCTATTAAAAGCTACACACACACGTTATTGCCATCATTAAGATACTCTACTAGATGCAATCAGTTCAACTTGAGAAGGGCAAAAGTCTGAAGAAATCAAATGGGGAGGAGGAAAGTGAGGGAAGAGGAGCTAGCAACTTGGGGCAACTGGGGACAGCCAAACTTGTCCAGGAGTCATCAACTTCTTCTCAGCCTGGAAGAGCTAAAAGAAAATAGTAGTAGCCATTAGATTAGAAATTCACATCCAATCCAATAACCAGTCAGAGGTTCTTGGGGTGGCTGATGTCTCCAGGCATTAGGTAAAATAGTCCAGGTCAAGTGTCTTCTAGAGAGAAGGCAGGACAGGCTTATAGCTGGTGCAGAGCCTGGTTGCTACCCATTTCCATTGTCTTCAAGGTGGATACTCTGCTCTGTGTTTCTAGTTGAGGAGGTGCTAAGGAGAAGGGGCTCCCAGAATTTGGAAAGGCAGTGTCCTATAGGCACCAGGTCCCATGCAGCTCAGACACTGAGTCTGGGTCAGTTCTACTGGCTTTTAGCATGCAAACCTGTCTTCAGGCAGTGTTGGGGATGTGGTCCAGAGGCTACCCAAGCAGCCCTTCCTGGTTGGGCCAGCCCCAGGATGGCACCATCCCCTCCCACATATGACCATTTATCCTGGCCTTTACCTACTGCTGGTCCCCCACCTGATTCTAGTTTCACTGAGCACCTTGCTTTTTGAGTCCTGATTTTATGCTATATAAGCAATGGTGGAAGTGATCCAATGGTGGAATTTAGAAGAGAGCCTTGGATTTGAATTAGAAGTTCTGGGTTGAGATCTTGATTCTGCCATCCACTAGCTAGTTGTTTCCTTTTTAGGTCTTCATTTGCTTGTTCTCAAATGAGGCTAACAACACAGGCCTGGCCAGCATCCCAGGGAAGCTAGAGAGCTCAGATAAGATGCTGCATGAAAGGTACTTATTGAGAGGAAGATGCTATAACTCCTGCAACTTAGAAGGGTCTTTGGGGAGGGTCTTTATCTGTACCACCTAAAACTTCAAAGTCTCAAGGCTAAGAGAGATAGTAGCATTCTGGTTTGAGACTCAGGAAGAGACCCGGGCACATTTCTTCTCCCAAATAAGTTTCCTGGCTGCTTGGTACCCACCTAGAAGAGCTTCTCATAGCATTTCCCACAGTGGATGGTGTCATGGTGAATGAAGATCTGATCCAGGAGCTCACCCATTGGTTTACTGCAAATCCCACACTGAAAGAGAAAGCAAGCTAGAGGTCAACATGCAAGTGAAGCAACATAAATTAGTGGAGTGTGGAGGGTGCACCTGAGCAGACACTGACTTGATGGCACATCCTGGACTTTGAAGCAGAGAACAAAAGTTGGTAGAAAACAGAGACAAAACTCAAACAAACAAACCCACACAAATTAGCAGGCATGATGATCACATAGTAGTTAGGAGCCCAGGTTTCAGAACTGTGCCTGGATTTGAGCCCTAAATCCACTGTTTATTAGCGGGGTGATCTTGGGCAAGTTACTGAGGTTCTCTGAGACTCTATTTCCTGATATATAAAGTGGGCACACTGGCAGGTTATCATAAGGGTATGGTGAGGTAGCCCATAAAGGACACTGAACCCGGGGTCATATGTAAAGTAAGCCATTGCTGTTGTAGGAGGGCTGAGGGACTTTAATTGTGATATTTAAGGTCCAAAGGAAGGTGATATGAAAACCTAATGAAAGGGAAGGCTATTACAACAGTGTAGCTCTGCTGTCCTCAGGACTCTCACACCTGCCACTCTAGTGGATATCTGAAGGACAAAAGTGGCCAGTCATCTACAGTGGACCTTCCTGCAGACAGTCTTGAATAAGAGGGGTCATGAGTTCCTAGGTGTCTAGGTCTCCAACCATCTCCATGGCTGCCCTGGGCTGATCAGGCATTCTGGCTTCCAGTTTGCAAAAGATGCTGAGCACCGTGGAAATGACTGCTGGCATCCTCAACTCCATCCACTCATTTAGTTCCCACTTCTCCCAAGCCTCTGGCATGGAGCACAATCACACAGAGATCAAGCCTTCTTTCTAGTCTTTGATCCACGAGTCTCCCTAAGTCTGGACGATGTTAGCAGCACCACCCTTCTTCCTTACCTTAAAGCAATAATCATGGCAGCAGATGCCAAGATGCTCTAGGGTAATCTTTGGACAGTCTCTGATCTCCTGGTTGCAGTAAGTACAGATCCCTCCAGTTGTTCTGTGAGATGAAAAACAAGAACCTGGCAATCAGGCTGGCATGCAGGCTACTGATGTGATGCAGCCAGACCCTCTGATTTGACACAAACAGCCCTATGTGCCTGTATTCTCAGCCTGCCATCTTTTTCTGCAGTGTGAAATTGGTTACATATCCCTTGGCTGGGCCTCAGTTTACTATAGACCTTCATGATATTTCCAGAAATTGGTCATGTATCTTCACCGTACTCACAATCATATGTGTGGACCCCTTGGTTTGATTCTTATTCCAGGCAGCTTACCTCTCCCTGACCCCTTGCCTGGCATGCTGGGGGCACTACTCTCCTCTAGAGCAGGAAGACCCATGCCTTCTTCTATAGGACATGTGCCCTTGTCTTCCCTACCTGGCGCCCTGTCTTCATGATGCTTCCCTTCATGCCTGGGGCCACTAAGCCCTGCCTCTCAGACCCTACACTCTTGGACCCACCCTGCCCCGTGATACTCCAATGACCATTCCAAAGACAGTCTGGCTGTAGATTCTGATGGGACATCATGTTGGAGTTCTAGATACCGACTTCTAGGTTGAGTATCTTCCCACTTTGAGGGTCCCTGCTTTTGTTTCTGAGAGTCACCACTGCTTTTCCTCCTCAGAGGGAACCTGCTCAAAGTGCCTGACCGCCATGATTCTTCAGGCATAAATTGGGAGTGCTTTCTTTCAGAGATTTGGATATGCTTCTGACAGAAGCCAGAGGTGGTGCTACCAACCTGGAGCCACACAGGATCCTCCTTTCAAGGGCCCAGAATTACCATGATCATCTCAGGTTTGGTCCCTCCATCATGTAGGGCTCAGTCTCTTAACAGTGTTGCTAAAGACTCCTGCCTTAATCAAAATCCTGTTCCCCACCCCCCCATGTATTTTACCATCACCAGTTTCAGCTCACAGTTAGTCAGATAACACAGTAGAAATACCCCTGACCTGGGAGTAGTCATGGACCTGGGATTTAGTCCTGGCTCTGCCACTAACTCCCTGTGTAACATAAGGTACATTATTTATTCTTTTCAGGCTTGTTCCCTTCACTGTGACCTGAGTGAAATGCATCTCTAAGACTCCTTTCTCTTTTATTTCAAGAATTTAAAAATATGACTTCTTTATCATTAAGACCATCCTGTGGCCACTGTCATCTAGTGACAGCTTTAAAAACTGCTGAATGAAGCAATGTCTGCACCTTCATTGAATTCACATGAATGGCTCTCTCTGGCTTCTTGATGATAGCAACCCATTTTTCCTCACTTTCCACCTATTGCTGTCTTTTGTAGTTTAGTTTTTTTTTTTCTTTCTGGTCATATTTACAGGTTAATTAAGTGATCATTTAGGTTCTAATTCCAAGGGCCTCTCCTGCTAACATGAGCTCCCTGGGCCCTCAGGCATCATAATTTCCCTTCTCAGTAGCCTTTTGAGTTTGCCCTCTTTGTCTTAGCTGGGTCCAAAGGCTTTAGTTGCCACAAGTGTGACATCCCAAGGCCAGATCTGCAAGTGGGTCAGAAGCAGCCAAATGGAAGACAAAAGCAAATAGACTTAGTGTGGAAATGTCTCTCAGCTGTTTCTTCTCTGTAGACCTGAGAGCTCCCTGGAAAGATAGTAGACTCACCTCTCAGAGTACAGAGAGCTGTCACATGCAGGTTTCTTCTCCACATCACATGAGTCTTCAATGCTTCTAATGCTGCAGAGAGTGTGATGGGGAAGAAGAGGGCAGAAGATGGGAACCAGATGACTACCACACTCATGAGCGGAAATGCTTTTATAATATTTTTAATCCTGTGGCCACAAGCTGAGACATGGTTCTGCATGGCCAGCCATCATCTGTTATGCTGAAGTGCAGTGGAAGCTTTGAAATTGGTGCCAGGGAGGCATAATTCTCTTGGAGAAGGGCTCTTGCATGGGGGCAAAGAATACCTGCCATGCTGAGGAAGATGACAAGGGCGGTGGCCACAATTCTTAAGGCTGTGTATTCCAGGAGGCACCCTCCCAGATTCACTGACCAGTAGGAAAGGATCATGGCTCTTCTCCCCACATATGCGTCTGGGTTATAATGTGAGTCACTAAGAGCCCACTCACAGCAGAAATCAGACGTTAGGAATGGGAGCAAACAAAAGAAGGAAAGATTCTGACATATTACCTGTGTTTGAGTTACAGGGGGAATTGGGTTGAAGTTTTTTTTTTCCATTTCGCATCTTCATTTTCAATATGACTTTTGATAATAAACACAAATGATTAAAAAAAAAACCTATTGTCAGGAAAGTGTGACTAGCTACAAGCCATGGGATACACTTTAGTGAAGCTGCCATTCTCACAGGAGCCATGTGGTGGCCATGAGAGGTAGCCAGAAAAACTGCTGCTCCGAGGTTAAGTGATTTGCCTAAGGTCATGGTTGGAGTAAGGAGTGAGCTAGAATTTCAGTCCAGGTTCTGGTTTTTTTTTTTTGTGTGTGTGTGTGTGTGTGTTTTTCTCAGCATTAAGCTTATCTCTAAGCTTCCTGGAAGGTAAAGAAAAAGGGGGAAACACAATACACTACACAATCCTCCAATAGAGAAACTCTGCTTTTTTCATAAGACATAACATTTTAACTGAATGTAAACTTCAATTTTAAAATAAATTTAGATAGGGTGCCTAGGTGGCTCAGTCGGTTAAGCGTCTGACTTCGGCTTAGGTCATGATCTCACAACTCGTGAGTTTGAGCCTCGTGTTGGGCTCTGTGCTGACTGCTCTGAGCCTGGAGCCTGCTTCGGATTCTGTGTCTCCTTCTTTCTCTTTGCCCCTCCCCTGCTCATTCTCTCTCTCTCTCTCTCTCTCTCTCTCTGTCTCAAAAATAAACATTAAAATTTTTTCAAATAAATGTAGTTGCCATATGGTAAGAATTAAAGTTTACAGAGGAGTGGGAATGACAGAAGAAAACCCAGGAGACAGAGTTCAGTCAAGTAACACTCCTAGAGGCAAATGCTGGATGGCAGGGACAGCTCCCTCGGGGGTGCTGGGGTTTTTGCATATACTATTTCTAATCTCAAAACCTCCCTAAAAAAAAGCTATAGAGTCAGAAAACAGATCAGTGGTGGCCAGGGGCTGTGGCTGGTGGTGTGGGAGACTGCTAATGGTTATGGGGTTTCCTTTTGGGGTGATGAAAATTGGATTGTATTGTGGTGATGGCTGCACACATGATGAATGTACTAAATGCCCCTGAATTGCACACTTTAAAGAGGGAAGTTTATGACATGTGAATTATATCTCAATAAAGTTACTGACAAAAACCACCCTTAGGAGTTACAGGTGAAGAAACTGAGGCTCAGAAAGGTTGAGAATCTTGTGAAAAATGACCCAACCAATGGGGGCCAAGCTAGGGCTTGAACTTGACGTCCATGTCCATTATCCCACAACACCCATGAAAGCTGGTCCAGAATCCCCAGAGGCCCAATCATGAAATAAGGCCAGGGAGCTCCTCTCTGTAACTAAAATCCTCATTCTAGGCATGAGATGATGTGCCATAAAAAAAGATTCCAGGGAGAATGGTATGTCAGTGCAGATTACTTTTTAACTGAGGTGGCATGAAGGTATCCTTCCATGTGGCATCAGGAAACAAGCAGATATAGAGATGATGAGTGAAAAGTTAAGTATATATCAGGAACTGTAGTCAAATGTGTGCTCAAATGTGTGCAATTCATGGCCATACAGTGGCCATACAGCAATTAAATGTGAGGAACCCTGGCATGCTGGAAAGGGCATGGGAGCTTAAGAGATGGTAGGGATGGGATTAACTAGATAAAAGAGATTGGAACAGGATGGAATTAACTAGATAAAAAGTCCTTAAGGGCTTTGCCAGCTCTGTAAAGAGGAATGCTCTTAGAATTTCACTAAAGAAAGCTTGTGGTCTACCAAGAAAAAAAGTTAGGCAGAAGGGCATGGCACTGGAAGTAGGATGTAGGATGAATTAACAATAAAGGGGAACACAAAGGTACCAACTTAGGTAGAACAGCTTGAAATCATGTCTGTGGGCAATTATATCATTCATCCATTCAATAAATGATTACACAGAAACAATTCTGGGCCAAGTCCTGGATGAGGTATAGGGGATTCAGGATCATGGAAGGATCTGAGACTTGCTCTTACCTGTCATAGCATGAAGACACTGGCTTCCCAGAGGATACCTCACTAGCATTCATGTATTCCTTCATGAAGAGAATCCCTTTGCTGTAAAAGAAGCACAGTGAAACAGAAAGAGGTATACTGAAAGATTCCAGGGCACTGGGTCTTGCCCAAAGGAGGGTCCCAAGGCTGGGAGGAAGTGAAGGAGCTTATGGTAAGCCCTGGAGGTAGAGGCACTGATGGGCTCTAACTGCCACCAGGCAAGGAAAATGGCAAACAGGAGCTGCTGCACTGTTGAGTGTACTATTGACTGGGCTGAAATTGGAGGCTGTGGGTTCAGCTTGCTGTGTACAAATGTGAGAGCCCTAGAAAAAGGCTCCCTGCAATCAATGTCAACATGCTTTCCTTCATGAAGATCTCTATACTATGGGAGGCTTGTCCCCCACCTCCCCAGACTGCAGTAAAGTGAACTTCCTATCTTCCTCTCTGACTGCATTTTCTTTCCCTTTTGCCCTGGCTCCAGATAGTTTCCAAACTGCAGCCATAGACTGTTGGTCCTCGCCACTCTGTGTGAATCTCTAGCAACAATAAAATCTCTCCCTTCTCAATCCTAGATACGCCTGTGGCAAAACTGGAAGTCAGCATCATGTTTGGCTTACCATGGCCCTGAATTTGACCTTTATCAAGCTGGCTTGATGTTACCAGAGAGTGCTCTGATCTCCTTGCCCTCCCCATACACACACATCACTCAGCCTTCCTGCAATAGCTAATACTGCAGGTGAGGCCAGGAGTGTAGGTGAAGCAGTAAATAATGTGAGAGAGACAGACATAGGCCCTGGCCTCAGTGGGCTTTCTCTGGCCTTACCACATGTTTCTCAAGAGATATTATTAGCAAGGTCCTACAGATGGCAGAGCACCAGGAATTGACATTGGGATGGGGGGAAGGGGATACAATGAGACTCTGTCCAGGCTTACAAACAGGACTTTAAATTGGGGAGATCTGGACTACACTATGTGGTCCCTTAACCAATGGGATTCTGGGAATTGGGGGTGGCACTAGAGCTAATATTAGGGAAGTGACATGGGGCAAAAACCAAGTCGTTTAGCTCTTGGGGGGATATAGCCCAGAGAACACCTCCCAGGTTGTCTCTTATTACCTGGTTGAAATGGAGTCCAATTCACTTGGGGAGGCTGGGATGTAAACATGAGGCTGCTCAGTAGAAGGAGTAACGGTAACAGTGACCATACAGCTCGAGGGGTTTTTCACCCTGAAGGAAGTAAATGGAGGGGGGAGTGTGTCAACACTGAGAGCTGACATCTGCCAAGGTCAAATAGGGTTTGGGGGCCTACTCCTGAGACTGCCACTTGAAGGAGTTTAAAAATATGCCAATGTTTTTAAAACAACCCACACAAATCATGGAGCTTATACAAGTTATACAAGTCTCCTGAGATCAGTGGGTAGAACCACTTACTTTATAGATAAGAAAATCCAGGTTAAGTGACCCAGGTAACACTGAGTCAGTGGCAAGACCTTAATCTTACAGATCCTCCCAGAACTCCCCAGTACAGCCAAAGGCCTTGGCCTGTGACTCACTTGATTTGAGCAGAGCCATTGGGCTGACAGGGACTTGACAGAACAACTCAACTCACCTCCTCACTGGATGGGACAGCCCCTTCCTAGGATCAGCTCTATCCCCCATCCTCCAGAGAACTCTCTGGAGAATAGAAGGCCAAGGGAGAGAGGGACAAATGAATTTAGGCATAACCAAAGAAGAGACTTGGATGTACCTCATTCTGGAAGGCATTTGCCACAAGCAGAGGCAAGAAACTGACACATATGATGGTTTTTCTGAATCTCCACCATTTGACTGTACACACAGTCCTTGGCCTAGAATCTGACCTCCTAGCTGGCTTGCAAGGTTTTTCTCTGGCCAGGCCCTTACTTGCTTTCACTCTGCCTGCTCCTGGGTCACCAGCCCCATACCCAAAGCTGCCATAGCTGCTTGCTGCCATCGAAGGCATTCTGTTGGGCACCACCACTGCCCCCCCCCACAACTTGTGCCATCCCCTTTACATCTACCCACTCTCCAGTGGCCTTGGGACAGCTCTATAGGCATACATTGTCTTGGGATGAATTTGGCTTCTCTCCAACATGTTGCTGCTCAGATCAAGTTCTGGATGTGGCCGTCTCAACCTGACCCGGGTTCTGTGGTATCATTCCCTTGTTACAGAATTCAGTGTTCAAGACCTCAACTAGTTTAACAGTGGGCAGGAGCGAGAACAATCATGATCTTGTACTGCCTAGCTCCCCAGCTTCATCTTCTCAAACTATTTCATACACACACACACACACACACACACACACACACCTGAATCTCTAGCCACACTAACTGCCCTAATACCTTTGCACATAACACCACCTTCTCCTTTCAGAAACCCTTCTGGAGTACTTGTTCTATCACCTCAGAGAAGTACCTTGCTTTGGGCAAAGTACCCTGCTTTTATGTGCCCAGTGATCCTATGCCTATTCTTATGTCACCCTATGATATAGGAATGAACCATGGAAACTAGAGGAGGTGGACTGACTGGGAAGGGAGGCCCCATGGGAAAGACAGATGGGGGATAAAATACAGAGCCAGAGTATGAGGAGAAACTGAATGCATGAGGAAGGAACAACTAGCAAGTGTCTGGCATTCTGTGGTCCACACTTAGCACAATAATTGAAGGGACAATAGAGCTGAAGGGGCAAGGTAAAAAAAAATCTCATGGGGATCCTTCTAGGACTGCAATGTGAGCAATAGAAGACCCCCACCAGGAAGGCTCTTATTCCTGGTCAGGTAACATCCCACCTCCCTCCCATAGTCTCCTCCTCCTAATCTAAGATCCAGCCCTGGCCCTGCCCACCTGGTCTCCTTTCCCCCTCCTCACTTCACTTCTTACCCTCCATCCATAGAACCCTTCATTTATTCTCTTCTTCTCAGCTCCCTCTCCCATCGTGGTCTCTGTACATGCTGCCCATGTTGTGTCTTTCCAGGTTGTTTTCCAGTCTGGCTCCTCCTTGTGCTTCAGGCCTCAACTTAATTGTATCCTTCTTAGCAGAAAAGCTTTCCCCAACAATCTGAGCTACAACACTCCTTGTCCCAGCCTCTCTCCATCAGAGGACCCAGTTTCCTTCTTTTCTGGGCTTATCACAAATGGAGAAGCACAAATAGAGCACAGTCATTAGCAGCACAGGCTCTGGACTCTGACTGTCTGGGTACTGATGCCTGTTAGACCACTGCCTGGCCAAATGACTGTTGGCAAGCTATTTAACCTCCCTCTGCTTTAGTCTCTGCTCTGTAGATCTGAGATAATAGCACCTCCCCTATAAGGTTGGTGTGAGAATGAGACAAGTACACATAAGGCACAAGAACAGTGCCTGCACATTTTCAGTACACAGCAGACACTAATGGTTATCATTATGGTATTGTTGCTATAGTGTTTATTCATTGGTACACCATGCAGTCCCTGAGGGTGAGTGCTGAGGGGCCTGGCCTTCTTGCTCAATGTGGGTGATACCTACAACTGGTTCATAGAAGGTACTTATATATTGTCTCTAGGCCCATGGCTCTTGCTTACTTCCAAACTCATGGTTGCTTTGGGGAAAGATCTCCAGAGAGCAAAGAGAACACCCAAATGTTGCCATGCAAGGCCACCCTTGTAGGGGTGGCAGTGGAAGAGTTCATCCAACATCCTTTATCTCTGATAGGAGTTCCTGTTCACACCAGGGTACACCTTCCTCAGAGATCTTCCATCTCCATTAATGGCAAAGGCATTCCACATCCCTCTCCTGACCCAGATCTTCATGCTCCAGATGGCTGCCAGAAAACATGGTACTCTGTTCACCTTCTCTGTTCCAGGATTGGTCTAAAAGATTTGATGCTATGGCTTCAAACTGAAGCCCATGAGGACCTACCCCTCGGCACTCATTGCTGGTCACCTTTCCACTGCTTCCTGGCCACTTATATCTGCAGAGAGGATTGCCTAACATGTTAGGGTTTGTTCTGGATGGTGGCTCATGAAAAGAAACCTGGGCTATAGCAGGAGCTCAGCACAGTGTAACGCTTACCTGCTGGTGTGGCTTCCCAGTTCCACAAGCTCCTCTGGTCTTCTGGGGCTGCTCTGCTGCTCTGGGGTTCTGAGGGCTGCAGGCTGCTGGAAGGGTGCAGCTGGGTCCCCGTGGCCACCTCTCAGGACTGCAGGCCTCTCCTGCCAGGTCTCTCCCACTTTGGCAGGCAAATTCTTGTCTTCAGAATCAGCCAAGGTGCTGAGGAACAGTGAACACCTTTACGGAATGAGTCTTTGGGACCAGTCCTTCTTCACCCACTGCATGCTGATGTCACCTATTGTGGCCATAATGGGCTCCTCTCCCAGAGGGTGGGGAAGAGAGGAGCCCAGTACGGCCCCAACCCCAGGGAGAGTCTATCTCCCTTTTGGGGCTATCCCAGCACTACTGCTCCCTTCCTAATGACAAAGACAGTCTCCAAGAACACATGATGACTTCAATGAGGTTTTAAAAGAGTCTTCTTCTAGTTGGAAACAGTGGCATTCCTGTCCCCTTCTTCCATTGGCTTTTTTTTTTTTTTTTTTGGCAAGGCTTCCCTGTCCCAGTCCATCTGTCCTGTCTAAAAAGCCTCAAGCCATCTGGTCTCTTCCCCAAGCAGTAGTGTTCAGATGACTTATGAACACAGCCAGTCCTGCCAGTGTCCAGCTGTCTGGGAAGGAGCATCTCCCCTAGGCTCCCCTGGCAGGCTGGGTGAAGGTGAAAAAAGGGAAACAGACCATAATGCTCATTGGGTTTTCAAAGGGGCTAATGACCCCAAAATTGGTCACCAATACCCAAAGACTCTGGGCCAGGCCAGAAATATGTGCCTTGGCCCATTTGTGATCCTCAAGCGCCATCTGGTGGCTGGTATGGGCAAGACTGCAGCATAAGCCCTGCCCAGTACATCCATTTTCCTTATAGATGGTCACATTTCCCAGCAGGCACCGCGGTCAGAACGCTTGGCTGCAGGAAATGGTGGTGCTCCCGGTGAGCACACACTGAAATGCGTAGGAGCCTTGCGCACACACAGGCAGGTGCATACGTATTGTTGTGGCAGCCTTATTTTCACAGCTAGTAGTATGTGTCTTCTTTATTGCTAAGTAGTCCTAGCTATTATTACGAGGTAATAGTATTTTCATCCTCTTTTTACGATGAACAATCTGGGGTGAGGGTCCCTTTGCAGGTCATAAATGGCAGTCAGAATGGAACTTCAGCCTCCCTCCCTGGGAGATGAAAGTGGAATGGAAGCAGAAGCAAGAGCTCATCACTTAAATGTCCGAGATAAGAGATAAGTATACAAACAAAAGTTTGAAAAACCTCGGTTTCTCCCCCCACAACAGCCAAACATTATGAAAGAGCTGTCTACACTTACTCTTGTGACTTCTTGACTCATTTTTCCTTGTCAACTCTCCACTGAAGCTACTATTGCTTTCCAATATCCCAAATTATCTGTGCCTAGTACCAATATCTGGTCTTTTAGCCCCTGCCCCCACTGGGGACTCTCCAGAATCTCAGGGACCCCAAAAGCAATCATCTGAAGCTGAAAAACTTAATTTGAAATACTCTGGATATTTTATCCAGGTAGATGAGCCTTGGAGACAACCCAAGGGCTGTTTCTCTTGCTCCCTCACTCCTCGCTTAGATACAGTCTCCATAAGATTACTATCAAGGCAAAAAAAATTCTTAAAACCCTCCTCTACAAATAGTAGTAGGAACCTTTAGCCTTCATGTGGAGCAGGTAACCTCAATTTACCCATCCACCAGAAACACAATTCTCATAAAAAATAAAGTGGGGCAAAGACAAGAGCTAACTCATAAAACCAGTGAATTTGTGTGTGTTTATACCTACTCATGGCTGAAAATTTAGAATTAAAGCCATGATATCTCTGCTTGTGTTTGTCTATATGTTTATGTATATATGTTTGTGTATATATGTATGTTATATATGTATAATATTTTCTTATCTCTGGAGAGTATACCAAATTAATTTATAAAATCCCTTATCTTCTATTCCAAATAACTTAGAGATAAATAAGCACTTACACAAATTAAACATTCCTAAAACTTTCATAAATTAAAGAAACAATTTCTAATACTTTGTAAAAAAAACAGTATTCTTATAAAAACTAACACAAATGGCTAAAATTAACAACACTGGAAACAACAGATATTGGTGGGGATGTGGAGAAAGTTGGTGGGAATGCAAACTGGTGCAGCCACTATGAAAATAGTATGGAATTCCCTCAAAAAGTTAAAAATAGAACTATCCTACCATTCAGCAATTTCACTATTTGGTATTTATCCAAAGGATATAAAAATATTGATTCAAAGGGGCATATGAACACTGATGTTTATAGCAGCATTATCAACTATAGCCAAACTATGGAAAGAACCCATATGTGCATTGACTGATGAATGGATAAAGAAAATGTTGTGTGTGTGTGCATTTATATTACTCAACCATTGAAAAGAATGAATTTTTTCCATTAGCAACAACGTTGATGAAGGTAGACTGTATTATGCTAAACGAAAAAAGTCTGTCAGAGAAAGACAAATTTCATATGATTTCACTCATATGTAGAATTTAAGAAACAAAAGAGATGGGGGCGCCTGGGTGGCGCAGTCGGTTAGGCGTCCGACTTCAGCCAGGTCACGATCTCGCGGTCCGTGAGTTCGAGCCCCGCGTCAGGCTCTGGGCTGATGGCTCAGAGCCTGGAGCCTGTTTCCGATTCTGTGTCTCCCTCTCTCTCTGCCCCTCCCCCATTCATGCTCTGTCTCTCTCTGTCCCAAAAATAAATAAAAAAACGTTGAAAAAAAATTAAAAAAAAAAAACAAAAGAGATGAAGATAGGTGAAGATAAAAAGAGAGAGGAGAAAACCATAAGAGATTCTTAATTTTAGAGAACAAACTGTGGGTTGATAGAGCACTGTGGGTGGGTGATGGGCTAAAAGGGTGACAAGTATCAAGGAGGGCACTTGTGATGATCATTGTGTGTTATATGTAAGTGATGAATCACTAAATTCTACACTTGAGACCAATTTTGCCATATATGTTAACTCACTAGGTTTTAAATAAAAACTTAAAAAAGAAAACAAAAACCCAAATATTTTAAAAATTCTAGTTCAAAAACTTAGCTAAATCTTTGGCAAACAAGACTAGTTTAATATTCCTAATTTAATGAAAACAGCTGTCTTGTGAGTTATCAACCTTACATATAATAGAAGCACATATTTTAATTTTTTAATATTTATTTTTTTCAGAGAGTGCAGGTGCATGAATGGGAGATGGGGCAGAGAGAAAGGGAGACACAGAATCAGAAGCAGGCTCCAGGCTCTGAACTGTCAGCACAGCCCGATGCGGGGCTCAAAACCATGAACTGCGAGATGGTGACCTGAGCGGGAGTCAGATGTTTAACCGACTGAGCCACCCAAGCGCCCCACACGTATTTTTATTATACTTGAGTATAATCTTCATAAACTTAAATGGTTTAACTAGCCACGTAAGCTAGTATTACATCTACTAGATGTAATATAGTATTATATTATAAAATATATTATTTTACATTTTATATATATAATCTATGTATAGATTATAAAAATATAAATTCGCTTTTAATCAAACTGAGGCATTATTCTGACAAACTCTATTTCAGCAGTAATTATGTTTTATAACATGTCAGCTTAAAGACAGTTTCCAAGATCTTTTTGGAAATTTAAAACCTTAGATTGATGCTAAATTAAATTAACAGATATTTAATAAGTACCTAGATCATTTCTAAGTAAGATAAAATACTGAAATATTAGTTACTAAGCCTAAGTTTAAGTTTATATACTTTTTGCTTCTTATTTGTTATAGTACAGAGAGGTTGTACATACATTTGTTAATAAATGTGTTCATTTGTGCACACTGAAAAATTATACTATAAAAAAGTATATAACTATAAAGTTTTATAAGATATATATTCATAAGCTTTACTAGTCTACTGCAAAATGCTGGTATATGACAGATAATTCAAAATGATCTACATTTATTTTTCTCTGTAATATAAAAGTTACTAACAGTTTAAAATTATAATCAATATGTATAAATGAGACTACTAAAAGCAATAAGGCAAAGGAGAACAACTTTGTATGCAAGGTATGAAAATATGTTTTTGTTAAGGAAAAAGAATAAGTTTGTCCTAAATTAAAATAGTGGTTCCAAAAATTTTGTAAGATGAAATGTAAGTAGATTTAAAATTATAAAATGTTTACAGAAAAGAAATTTTATTTGCCGTGTTCAAAATTTACTAAAATTAAGTGTGATTATTTATAGTATTTTCTTTTTTTTTTAATTTTTCTTAACGTTTATTTGTTTTTGAGACAGAGAGAGACAGAGCATGAACGGGGGAGGGTCAGAGAGAGAGGGAGTCACAGAATCTGAAAGAGGCTCCAGGCTCTGAGCTGTCAGCACAGAGCCCGATGCAGGGCTTGAACTCATGGACCGCGAGATCATGACCTGAGCCAAAGTCGGACGGTTAACCGACTGAGCCACCCAGGCGCCCCGAGATTATTTATAGTCTTTTCAAAAAGAGCTCTGGTATCAAGTATTGTACCGATAAAAAATTAAAATTTGGCTTTCTCTCTGTTAAAATAGTAAGAGTTTCTTGGCTCACTGGTGTGCTCTTAATAAAAGGTTAATGATAGTTCTTTTTTCCCCAGTAATCTATTGTGAAAATGAATAAAGGAAAACCTCACTAAAATGGAGTCAGGAGGCCAGAAGTGGGAGCTCTCATGCCCTACCACTCCTTGGTGTCCTTTGCAAAACTAACAGGAAGAAGCCTAAATTTTACTATTCCAGCAGGAGGAAGATTTTCTCCTTGCCCAGCAATAGCCCAGCTCATGAGAGACTGTAACAACTGAGCCAAGGAAAAGCCGCTACACTTCAAAGTCCCAGTTCACTCCAATGGACTTTTTGTTTATAACAAGCCCTCCCAATGTTTCTCCTTTTTCTGTAATAGAGTGTTCCTCTTCTTTGCTCTTGGACTTGCTTTTGCTGTAGCTTGTGTGTCCTGAATTGCAATTCTCTGCTATTCCTGAATAAACCCATTTTGCTGATAAAATAACTGCCTTTTTATTTTTAAGGTGAACACTATCTAAAAAGAAAAGTTTTTATGTCTTATCAAACTAATATCCTATTCTTTATGTTGACTTTATCATGTCAATTATTTTTAAAAGGCCTTAATTTTAAAGGAGCTAATAGTCTTTGGGCACCTGGGTGGCTCAGTTGGTTAAGTGTCCGACTTTTACTCAGGTCATGATCCCACAGTTCGTGAGTTCGAACCCCATGTCGGGCTCTGTGCTGACAGCTCAGAGCCTGGAGCCCGCTTTGGGATTCTGTGTCTCTCTTGCTCTCTGCCCCTCCCCAGCTCACGCTCTGTCTCTCTCTCTCTCCTTCAAAAATAAATAAACATTTAAAAAAGACATTTTAAAGGCTCTAACAGTGTTTACAATCATTTTATCTCCTATGTTTACTTTAATTTTTTCTCACACTTTGATTTAATAGATAACCAAGTAGTATTTCTCACTATCCCATAATCGTTATCAAATCCTCAAACCTTCTGATAACATTTGACATTTTGACTTCCCCAAATCAAATCTGAAATATCTTTTACACCTAAAACTGACACTGAGATTTCCCAGAAGGCCCAAAGGATTTATTTGTTCTTTCACCTTGCAACAAGAGCAGTACTAAAACTATTCATATTTATTTAATATTGTATACATTTTATGGGAAGCAGTTTCAAATCCAAAAATAATAATGCTGAGCCTTTCCTAAGTTAAATTTTAAGGGGTAAAATTTTAATTATACAAATATTTCAGAAATTATATAAAATTCCTAGCGATCTGTCAGTGCCCTCACTGTCTTGGTGCTGCCTTGCCAAATATTAAAACAACAGCACAATGTTATCAGTCATAATTTTAATTATTTTTAAAATGTAACTTAAATATGTTCTTACTACCATATGTCTGTCTTTCACTAGCTTGAAACGTTCCCTTTTAAAAGGGTCATTGCCACTACTGTTGCTAAACCTTTGTGAGAACAAGTACACCCACGTGGGGAATTCTGGCTCCTTCAAGTGACTGAGGAATCCATTTCACCAGTTAAGTCATCTAAGAAATCCAACAGGTTCTTCTCCTTCCCCCAATTACATTGTTCTTATCATTGTTGGTCATCTGAGATAACAGATCTAATGAACTATAAAAATTAAAGTTTGCTAAACTGATGGAAGAACTCAATCTCCCATGGCCTAAGGTTTTATCCTTGGCACCGATCATCCTCTGATCCTCTCCTGATGGATCACACCAACTGTCCCCATGTGAAATAATATCTGGACCACCCATGAGAAATCCCTATTCTGTCTGGGCTCTGGAAGAGTTTAACCTGGTCAATTCATACATTCTAAAATACCCACAGGGATTTTTCCAATCCTCTGTCCACTCTCCCTCACAATTCTGCTGTTATCATTGCCTACATCCCTGCAGGTCTCACTCTACTTCCCTCTGTACTTCCTGGAATCCTAGGCTAGTCAAGCCTTGTCCATTAGGAGGTTTGCACTGACTGGCTTTCCTCCTGGTGCATACCCAGAATGGGGCTAAGGGTCTCCTTGCTACTTTGGACTATTAGCAGTAGTGGTCTTTAATCCTCTGGCCCAAAGACTCCAAATGTCACCTTTGCTGATGAGCCTAGTCTACCGAGATGCCATGCCAGTGACCTGACCCAAAGACTAGAAATGGAAGACCTAGACGGTTCTAGAAAGAAGACTTTTCCACAACCACACCCAGCATGCTTGGGGATTTGGACTACTAGGAGGAAGAAAGGAAGGACAGTTGCAAGGTGTTGCTGCCCACCTTAGAAACAGAACAGTATTGCCAGGGCAATTCATCCAGGCGGGCCCAGGCAGAGCCTCTGTCTGAAAGTCAGAGCCTTGCCTCAGGTGCCCTTGTCTGCCAATCTGTTTGAGTGTGCCGCTTTGTCTTGGTGTCTCCATGGACTGGGCATTTGCTCAATTGGCTCCAGGCAGTTAGAAAATAGCTTGGAGATACTCTGCCCACAACCTGGGCCAGAAGGGGTCACACACTCCACTCTTCCACTTGAGCCACAAAGATGACTTTCTGACTTAACACTTCTCTTTCCCTTACTGCTCCCCCAAGTCTTATCAGCTGCCCAATTCTGGGTCCATTTTACTTACTTAAGAGTTCTATTTCCATGTCCACAGCTACCACCCTAGCTGGGGCCCCATCATCTCTTACTTAGTGGACTGGAACCTCTTTGTAGCTCTTCTCCCTGCCTCCACTCTTCCCACGTCCAGTTCATTCTTCACACTGCCACCATAGAAATAAGTCTAAAGCACAACTCTGACCATTTCACTTCCCTGCTTAAAACTTTTCTGGCTCTGGGGGTGCCTGGGTGACTCAGTCAGTTAAGCGTCTGACTTCGGCTCAGGTCATGATCTCGCGGTTTGGGAGTTCAAGCCCTGCATCAGGCTGTGTGCTGACAGCTCGGAGCCTGGAGCCTGCTTTGGATTCTGTGTCTCCCTCTCTCTGCTCCTCCCCCACTCATTCTCTCTCTCTCTCTCTCTCTCTCTCTCTCTCTCTCTCTCTCTTTCTCTCAGAAATAAAGAAACTTTAAAGAAATTAAAAAAAAAAACTTTTCTGGCTCTGTATGTGGGAATGTAAAATGGTAGAAAACAGCCACCGTGGAAAATAGTATGGCAGTTTCTCAAAAAATTTAAACATAAAATTACTATATGATCCAGCAATTCCACTTCTGGGTATATACCCAAAAGTACTGAAAGCAGGATCTCAAAGAAATACTTCTACACCCATGTTTATTACAGTATTATTCAAATTTGCCAAAAGGAGGAAGCAGCTCAAGTATCTCTTGACACTTGAATGCATAAACAAAATGCAGTATGTCTATATTATGGAATATTATTCAGCCTTAAAAAGGAAGTAAATACTGACATATGCTACAACAGGGATGAACCTTGAAGACATTATGCTAAATGAAAGATGCTAGTTACAAAAGGACAAATACTGCATGATTTCACTTCTATGAGAAACGTAGAGTAGTCAAGTTTATAAAAACAGAAAGTAGAATGATGGGTGCCAGGGGCTGGGGAGAAGGGGATGGGAGTTGTTTCATAGAGAAAGAGTTTTAGTTTTGCAAGACAGAAAGAGTTCTGGAAATTGGTTGCATAACAACATGAATGTACTTAATGCCACTGCCTTTATACTTTAAAATGGTTAAGATGGTAATTTTTATGTTTTGTGAATTTTACAACAATTAAAAAAAAACTTTCCTAACTCTTCTTTGTCCTCTGGAGAAAGTCCAAGCCCTTGTTAAGGCATAAAGGTCAGACTCTGCACATTTGTGTCTGTGATCATGTGGCTTTTGTCCTTTATTAGATTGATATGGTGTGTTGGTGACCCTAAGACCACCACCAGGGTCCATGATTCACTAGGAGCACTCCCAAGACTCAGCATATAGTCATCCTCAAGGCTAAGATTTATGACCATAGAAGGATACCAAGCAAAATCAGTGAAAGAAAAAGGTGATATTTTCATTCACAACCCAAGATTATTACTGGAGACTGGTCACATAGGAACTTTCTGCCTGGCACGAACCAAAACTCCCAACTCCCAGGAGGCAAGCAGACACTCAGCATAAAGCACGTTGTTTGTACAAGTGATCCAGGTGGTCACCCTTAACTCTCATCATTTAGGGAAATTTTCATATCAGTGTAGAGAACTGTTTACCTCTTCAAGTTACTGGAGGCCAGCCAAGGGCACATCTTGCAAGCAGCCCTTTCTTTTTTTTTTTTTTTTTTTAATTTTTTAATGTGTATTTATTTTTGACAGAGAGAGACCGAGCATGGGCGGGGGAGGGGCAGAGAGAGAAGGAGACACAGAATCCAAAGCAGGCTCCAGGCTCTGAGCTGTCAGCACAGAGCCCGACACGGGGCCTGAACTCACAGACCGTGAGATCATGACCTGAGCTGATGTCGGATGCTCAACTGACTGAGCCACCCAGGCACCCCACAAGCAGCCCTTTCTAAAGAGAGTAGCCTCAGGCCTGCTAGGTTAACTCTTGTTTGCCCAATGTCAACTTTTCAACGGCTTTCTCATCATAAACCACAGTCATATCAAACCACAGGGTGCTGCGAAGCATGCAACACTGCCATCTACCCTTCAGCACAGGAGATTACCCTTACTCCTGGGCCCCTCCTTCACCTCCTTACAAAGTGCTTCAAGAGGAACATCAACTGTCACCTCTGTGAAGCCTTCTCTGATTCCATGCAGCCAGCCAAGTCACATACTCCTACTATGCTGCCATTATAACCTATCTACACCTCCTTGAGGTCAGTATTTCCAGTGCTTAGGACATGGCTTGGCATGGGCTAGTCATTAAGTAAAATATTGTTTAATTTTACAATGTGTGGCTCATTAACTCACAGAAAAAATCAAGGAGCCCACATTACTCTGTGTATTCCTTCCCCTGCCCTCCAATCTACATTTGCACTCATCCTTCCCTCCTGTTTCAAAAACAGAGCCCTCTACTTCCTTCCCAAGACTCTAGAACCCCACCCTAAGCTCACCATAAATTCAGTGACCATTAACCTTTGGATTTGCTCATTCTTTATTCAAATATCAAACTGTCTTTACCAACAGTGTACTTCCTTCCCTGGGAACATAGGCATGCACTCTAGAAAGCACTTCCTATCATCCTGTAGCTGTATTTATCTAATCACCCATCAAATTTCCATCACTTGCTGGCCAACATTTTAGAAAGAGTTGTATACCTCCACCAACTGCACCACCTCACCTCCAAATTCTTCCTCAATCCGCTATAAGTCAACCAAACCTTTCTGCCTCCCTGACCTGCCCTCCATTTAAGGCAGCCATAAACTCCATTCTACCAAATCCTGTGGTCTTATTTAAAGGTCCACAGCATACTGGAAAGTTAGCTCAGCCTAGCTTGGTTTCCATGACAGTACTCTTTCCAAGTTCTTCCATTTATCCAAAACTTTCTTTCTCAGTATCCCCTTTCAGATCCTCTTCTGCTACAAGACCTTTCAATATTATTTGCCAGAATTCTGACCCAATCTGCCTTTGTAGCTCTTATTTTTATCTTTTTTCATTGTATGGACTCAGAGTTTTAGGGGGCCAATAATTAACACCTCTTTTTAGACAAAAGAACAGAAAATGGAGATAAAGGTCCACTGACGAAGCTGATGGCTTTACACATAGAGCCAAAAAGGAGGGCACCCCATACATCCTTGAACCACAGGGCCTTACTCACCCAGCCAAGAGCCTGGCTGGACAACTGACCCCAGGGGCTTGTAGACAAAAGCAAAGAATCCAGGGTGAACCTTCTTGGCTGTACATATGAAGCCATTTTCTTCCAAAGACAAGGAGGATTGGTGGCCAAGTTGGATCCATGCAGTTTCTGTTCCCAATGTGGCAACCAATTAGCCATTCCTGCCCAAGAGAAAAAGAGGAGGAAGGGAGGCCAGCAGTATAAACAAGAGACCAGGGAAACTCCACATCCATTAAACAACAACAAAACTGGCATTAGTAACATTAATGCTATATTAATCATGAACAGATCAGACATGACTTGTAGGAAGATTCGCTCCAGCTGCCATGTGGAGAATCAGGCCAGGCATTATAAAGTAAGATGATGCAGGAGACCAGTTAGGAAACTATTTGCTCAGTCAAGAGAGAAATGATAAGGCCACAAGTCTTATTGCCTTATAAAATGTAAAGTTGAAGGAAAGTGGTAGCCAAGGCTTTTCCAAGATTTCAGAATTGGTCAACTGAGTGGATGGTGATGGTCGCAAGCTGTGGAAAGAATGAGCTGAGATATAGCAAGGAAGTTGGGGAGAGGTGCTGTGCAGAGATATGATAAGGTCATTTGAGTTATGCTGAATGTAAAGTGCCTACAGGGAATCTGGACAATAATGTCCAGTAGGTCTGGAGTTGAGTAAAGATTATACTAGGGGCTGCAGAGTGGATGAGGTTGTCTGAAGAATGTTCTCTCTCTCTCTCTCTCTCTCACACACACACACACACACACACACACAGTGCCATTTTACACACACAAATAGTCCTCTTCCTACTTATGACCCCCATCCTGGGAGACCTCCTTCCTGGTCCACATGTCAGAAATTAGCCAGGGCTTCTTACCTCTGCATACATACACCAGCTCCTATCCTAGCCCTATCCCAACTACTTGTGCTGTAGGAAGCCCCTAAACACTGCTTTGCACCCAGGGAGTCACTATCCCAATCCCACTCATGGAGCAGGAGTTTGAACACCTTGGTGTGTGATGTGCCAGGCACTGGCATGAACATGGGGTAAGAGTGGGTCCCACTTGGGTCATGGCCCCTGACAACTCTCCAGCTCAGGTAGGCAGGGACCCAGCACAGTTTAATACTTACCTGCTGGCCTGGCTGTCCAGTTCCACAAGCTGCTCTGGTCTTCTTGGGATGCTCTGCTGCTCTGGGGTCCTGGGGGCTGCAGACTGCTGGGAGGGTGCAGCTGGGTCCCCATGGCCACCTCTCAGGACTGCAGGCCTTTCCTGCCAGGTCTCTCCCACTTTGGCAGCCACATTCTTGTCTTCAGAATCAGCCAAGGTGCTGAGGAAGAGTGAACACCTTTATGGAATGAGACTTTGGGACCAGTTCTTCTTCACCCACTGCATGCTGATGTCACCTCCTGTGGCCATAACAGGCTCCTCTCCCAGAGGGTAGGGAAGAGAGGAGCCCAAAGGCAGTCCCCACTTGTACCAGAGAAAGCATGAGCCTCTGATGATTTTGCCATACCCTCAATCTAGCAATGAGGAAGCAGATTCTCAGCTGTCTAGGCATCAAGGGAGATATTTCTTCCTCCCTGGAATCACATCATGCCTACACTTGCACACCCTTCCATCCCCATCTGAGGTGCTTCCAATGGTCTCATTCTTTCTCCTGGTGCTTCCTCCTTAACCTCTAGTGTGATGGTGCTGCTGCCTGGAGGCCTCAAAGATGTTATATGACCACTAGGCCAGGGACACAGAGTCAGGCTAAACTCAACTCTCCCAACATCAGCAGCCTGCCTCCAATCACTGGTGAGGCTCCCCTGGAACAAGAAGATCACACTACCAGCTACCTCCAGCCCTAGGATCTTTTATTCATAGAAGTTAATCCCATAGTAGGCATGCTCCCTGCCTTCATGCTTCAAGTGGAGCAGTGACCATACTTTTTGCAAAGTATGCCCTGAAAGCAATGTGACTCTTCAGCCTCAGGTGAGAGGAACAAAAATATCCCAGCAGAGACAATAAACTTATTACCACTTCCAGCTGCCCAGGCAGATCTGCAGGCAAGTGGGTGTTGTGTCTCCCTGTGCTGCTTCTACCCTAATGGTCTGCTGCAGCCCAGCCAGATACCAAAAGTGGTCTGCTCAGATAATGCCAGTCCCTTAGTCAGCAAGATACCCTGACACACCCACTCCACCCTTATCTGTGACATACATGCTTGAGCCAAAAACAAACATAGAAGCCCAAAGAGCTTGTTTCCTGCCTCTGTAAGCCTGGAGCTAGCTTTGCCATGGACTTAATCAGAGTGCTGTCCCATCTCCTATCTGTTATAGAATTACAGTAATAGAGATTGTCCTTATGAAGTTTGTGAATCAAGTCAAGATTTCTGCAAAGAGTAATTTTGGGGTCTACTGCAACACAGTGGCAAGTGGGTGAATAAGGTTCCTTTGCCCTAGGCCTCAGAGCAAAGCCACTATGATTATAGGAGTTGTAGTCCACCTGACCTATAAAAAGTAAATCTTACTAAAACAGTCACAGGCAGTCTTGCTGAGCAATGTAATATCCCAGAGGTCTCCCATGCCCCTAATGAACTGCCTGGAAGTCACGTGCTTAGAGATACGCCTGTAACTAGATCAAAGATCCGGTAGCCTAACACAGCTACTGCCAATTCCTGACACAATCAGACTCTCCACATGGAAGATAACAATACCTTCCATTCTTAAACTACCCCCAAAAGACTCCTCTGCTGGTTGTCAATGGTTCTTCACAGTGAATACATGTGCTTAAAGTTCACATGCTTCTCATGCAGAAAGAACATAAACCTGAAAATCTGAGACTTGCAACATAACAAAGAGGAAAACAGCCTATGTTTTAGATGTAAAGTCTAATAACAAAAGTTTGCTGGGGAAGAAATGAACTACTCTGTCTTATTAAATGAAATCAGGCCAATAAGCTGGTAAAAGGAAGCAGAGGCCAGTTTTCCCAGTGTTTTTTTGAGGTGGAAGGAGGCATTCCTCTGGGGCTGCTTTATTTAGCTTGAAGTCTTTTATAAAAGGAGAGTTTGACATAATACTTTGTGCCAGGAAATGTTCTACATGCTTTGGACAAACTCACTTGACCCTCAGAACAACACTGTGTGATAGGAACTATTATTACCACTATTCTACAGTAAGGAAATACAGAGTGTAAGAGGAAGAAACTTAAAATGTCTGACTCCATATTGCTTCTATTTCCCTTACTACTGTGACCTATAGCTTAGAAACTTCTGTTTAGCCCTGCATGTAGGCATGCTACAGCTAAGATTTGCAAAAACCACTCTTTACCCAAAACTTACTTCACCCAAGGGGATAAGGAAGTATGCACAGAAATGACTATGCTATGTTTAAGATTTACAGGAACAACATGACCAAATTCCTGTAAACAAAGATAAACTGACCAAGGACAGAGAAATTACACAGCCTTCCTGGGATGTCTACAGATGTCAGTCATGTTTTAACTCCACCCCCTCCTGATTCCTCCTTTTGCTAAGTTTCTTTTGCTTCTTTTATAAAGCTCAAATTTCATGCCAAGGGGAGATAGCTCCTTAGGACAACAGTCCACCATCTCCTTGGTTTGCTGGCTGTCTGGATAAAGTCGCTTTCCTTACCCCAGTGTCTTGCCTTTCCACTTACTGGCTTGTCTTGCAGTGAGCAAAATGAGCTTGGACTCGGTTAGAAGAGATTAAAATGATACCCAAGGTCAAATAGCGAGTGACAGAGCTTAAGCATAAGACCATGCACAGGAATACATGCTCCTGATTACCATACTATACCACTTCTTCCTGTACATGTGATGAAGCAAGACCAAGTTAGACTAGGGAAGAGTTCATCAACTTTGGAACAGTTTGACTACTCCGCAGGATAGCCTTGCCCCCTGCCCCCATCACCCTTCCTCGCCCAACTCTTGGGAATTAAGCTGCCTTTCCACAGAACCCCAGAGCCCTGCCCAGGCAGATCTGCCCAGGAGGTCCCTCATGGGTGGAGGATCCGCTGCCCTCCCCGTATGTCCACAGCCCCTGCCCCTGGGCAGCTCTGAAGATCAGTGGCCAGTGGCCAGAAACGATCGAGAGGCCGGGGCACCCTGCCAAACAGGCGGGGACCACAGGAGCCCCGTTCAGCTCCTTATGGGCACCCAGCTCGCTCCCTCTTTCTCGCCTCCGCCTGGACTGTGGCGATGGTCCGTCCACACGTGGTCAGAGGGGCTGCTTCAACCCCAAGGTCGGTGGCACCACCAGAGCCCACTGGGCCAGCAGGGCAAGGGCAGCGAGAACCCAGGGAACCTCCCAGACGGCAGGCCTAGCCCATTTGTGATCCTCGCGCACCATCTAGCGGCCGGAATCAGCACGGCAGCAAGAAAAGCTACACTGAGGCCGTTCTCCCCCAGGGCAGCCATTTCGCTCTGTGGGCTGTCGCATTTCCCGATGGGCGCTGCGACTCAAGCTTCCGGTTGCAAGGAAATGGCGGTGCGCGCAGGCGCACACTAGCTTCAGCGCTCTCGCTCCAGCGCGCAGGCACACAGAAGACGGTGTCGCGCCCCACTAGGAGCACGGACACAGGGACGCGCCAATCAGGAGCGCACGCGCGAAACCGGACTTGTGTCCCGGCTGCTCAGACTCCTGGAGGAGTGCTGGGATCTCAACCATTTTTCTTTCCAATCCAGCATCTGGTGGCTTTCCATAGACATCGTGAAGGCTCTAGAGCAAGGCTTGTCAACCTCGTCATTATTGACATTTTAACTGGATTACTCTATGGTGGATGCTGGTCTGTGTATTGTAGGTCATTGAGTAGCATCCTTGGTCTCCACCCATTATTTGCCAATAGCAACCTCCTCCCCATTGTGACAATAGTGTCTCCAGCCATTGCCAAGTGATCCCTAGGGGTTCAGGGGGTGGGGAAGCTGCCCCTGGTTCAGAACCACTACCCTAGAACAAAGATTTTCAAGCTAGACTGCGCATGAAAATAAACTGGGAGTTTTAAAAAAGACAATGATGGTGTAAGCCACCTCACAACAATTAAATCTAAGTCTCTGCATAGGGCTCAGGAAGCTTTTTTGTTTTTAAAATATTTTCCTGTTGATTCTCAAGTGCGGCCTGAGTTTTCTCCACTGCCGTATTGCATAAGAAGCTAGATCCTGTCCCAGTTCAGGGAATATTAGATGAGATCATGCAGGCAGAGTGCTTTACACCTTAACCAGCTGAGAGTTACTGGTTCTGGATCTTAAGAATAGGTTCCAAACAACAGACTTCATAAACTAGCTTTTTAAAGTTTTTCCTGAAGGTTTTTTTTTTTTTTTTTTTTAGAGGCTCTTGTGTTGGGACTCAGTTTTACCACTTGTAAGCCCTTGAGCAAGTCACTTAACCTTTCTGTGCCCCAGTTTCCCCATCTTATTCATTTCACAGAGTTGCTTGAAAGATTGTAAAGCATCCAGCAGAGCACACTATAGGTGTCAGTTACTGTTTTCACTCTGTTAACTGTCAGTGCAGTCTGAAACCAAAAAGTCACAAAATAGTGCCTCATACCTCATAGCTTACCAAAGCCCTACTCCATCTATCATCCCTGTCACTGGTTAGGCTCTAGCCACTCTGTGCTTTGGAACATGCTGGTGTGTTCCCACAGCAGTGTTTTTAGGTCTGCAGCTCTTTTCTCTTTTCTAAAATTGGCTCCTTCTCCTTATGGGAGCTTGCCTGAGTTGCCCCATGTATTAGCCCTCCTCACTGCCACCACTCTATCTTAGCCCTCTGGGTATTTCTTTCAGAGCACTGTTCTTCCCAGAAGGCACAGAGACTTAGGTTTCACACCTTTGTTCTTCATTCCTACTGGGTGCAAACCTCACAGGATTGTGGGGAGCACTGTATGAGACACAGTGAGTAGAATGGAGTGCACACAGTAGGTGACCCAAAGTTAAGTAGCTATTGTGGTCATTAACAATATCCAGTATTAAAGAATCAGCCCTTTCATACCTCAATAGGCCTTCTATTCCACCACTCCTCCACAAGGACCCTCAGTACTAGCCACACTCAACTGCATACAGTGCTCAGGAAATACCAGGTTGTTTGGAGTCTTTTGCATATCCTTTTCCCTTTGCTTGAAGGGCTCCTATTCACCTTTCAAGATTAGGCTCAAAAGCCACCTCCCCCATGAATTTGTCCTGAGTGCGCCATTCCCCTGCTCCAGCATAATGTATTGTTCCAATCTGGGCTGGGCTTTACCTGCCATCAGCCATATCTGTGTGCTCCAGCCTCCAGCACAGGGCAGGTGCCATTCAAGTGATTGCTGATGGAAAGTGTGGGTACCTGGGGCAGCTGGGTTGCTCAGTTGGCTAAGCATTGATTTCGGCTCAGGTCATGATCTCATGGTTTGTGGGATCAAGCCCCACATCCAGGCTCTGTGTTGACAGTGCAGAGCCTGCTTGGGATTATCTCACTCTCTCTCTCTGCCCCTTCCCTGCTTGCACTCTCTCCCTCTCAAAAATAAACACTAAAAAAAAAAAAAAAAAAAAAAGACTGGGTGATTTCCTGATTTTGGAAGAATTCCTGGCTGGAGGAAGCAAAGTGTAGTGGAAGACTTTCTGGCCTCAGAGCCAGAAGCCAGAGGGTTCTAGCTGCAGTTTCACCTCTTGCCACATGCTTCAGACCAGCTCACAGGCCTTGCTGGCCTCACCTTCCAAGCCCAAAGGCCAGTGCATACCTGACCTGCATCTCTCCACCTCAGAAACTCAGCCCTATTCCCTGATGCCTTACCCCTTCGAGTGTGCATCCTTGTCCTCCAGGTCTGCTGGACTGTCACTCTTCTGGTCAGCTGGTCCAGCAGAGGCCAAAGTGGAGCTGGAGCTGAGGGAGGAAGCACACAGGCCTGCTGAGGCCTTAGAGCAAAGGAGACTCAGGGCCCTTGCCAGCTTCCTTCTCACCAGAAAGGGGAACCTACATCTGCCAGTAAAGGATGGCATCTCAGTCCTGCTGTTAGTGTGGCACAGATGCCACTGTGTGTGATAACGTCTTGTGAGTCCCGGCTGTGAACTGGGCACCTGAGTTCAAGATCAAGCACTGCCCCTGATCAGCTCAGGGGTCCCTGGGGAAGTCTCCTGGTTTGGGGTTCCAGTATCCTTGCCTGACCTATACACCTCTTAGGGCTGTGTGGGAGTCCAGGAAGATTGTTCTTTACTAAATGCTCTGCACACCCACAGCAAACTGGCCACTCCTACTGGTGGACTGGTAGATGGAATAGGGCAGAAGCCTGCAGCTTGGGAATGCACAACCCCTTCCCATTGCACCTTAGCACTCTAGAGCCATGTGCCCTCCTCAGCCACCTCCATGTGCTCCCTGGTACTGAGCATTCTAGTGCCAGTTGGCTGTCCCTGGGATTCCTTCCTCTGACTCCTGCTTGCTGGATTGGGCTGCAGTCCCTACAGGAGGGTCTATTCCCAGGCTCTGCTTCCTAATGCCATCCCTTCTGCCACCTCAGCTTGGGTCCTTGTGAATACATGCTGGGCTTTCAAGGCTGAGAGTTTTCACCACACACATCTTGATCATCCAGGAGAAGAGGGAAGCCAACAGCTGGGCACACTCTGTGGAAGGAGTCCAAGCCTAGTCTGGGTTCAGGACTTTGTGTCTATATGTGTACTTCCTCCCAAAGGGATGGATTCTATCCCCAACAGATGATGAGAACTGAAGGACTGCTCGAACAGATGCTCAGGGCACAGTACTCACTTAGATCACACGGCTGCCTGACACTGGGCCACCGTGTCCTTGTGGTTAAGTGTAGGCTCTCTGCAGGGACATTGCCTGGATTCAAATCAGTACTTTGCTACCTCTCAGGTGTGTGACCTTGGGCACATCACCTGAAATGGGGATGATAATTGTGTCTGCCTCATAAGTTTTCTGAGGAGAGTAAATGGGATAATAGATGCTAAGTACTTAGAATAATGCCTGGGCCCTAACATGTGCTAAATTGTTCCTGTTTTTATTACTGGGGCCTGTGGACATTTATAGAAGCAGCATCCCTTTGTAGTCTATCTGTATCCATCAACTTGATACAGATTGAGTGACTGGGTGCTGTCTTACCCAGTATTTCCAGGGGTAGGTTGCATTCTTTGTCTCTGTAAATCAGGCAGGTTGATGTTCACAGCAAGCTGAGCAGTCACAGCTCACAGAGCACCTCATTGCCCATGCAAGCCTGCACTTGAGTAACACACTCACTAAGATTCCTCATGTTTGTTCCCACATCCATTTATCCCAGTTGTACTTGCAACCATAATTACTAAATTCAATTATTAAACTCATAAAAGTGAATGGAAAAGGAGTGGTTGCTTTTTGCATAAGAAACATTTTATGGGGCACCTGGCTGGCTCAGTCGGTAGAACGTGCAACTCTTGATCCCGAGGTTATAAAGTCAAGCCCCACGTTGGGTGGAGAGATTAGTTAAAAATAAAATCTTAAAAAAAGAAACATTTTCCTTGGAAATATAATAAAGGTAAGTTTCTTAAAAATCATTGCCAAAATATGTACAGTTAAGACGATGTAAAAAACTAGGTTAAGTCTTTAGACTGTTTTGCAAGTTAATTTGATGTTTGGCTTAATTTTAAAGAAACTGAAAGCAGAAAGCAAAGACTTTGTTTTAGGAGGGTGTGTTAGCAAGAATGATCTGGATGAATATTCAAAGATAAAGCAGTCAAGAACTTTACCCAATCACACTGGACCAGAGGTCTACAACAGCAACAGTTAATCTGCACAACTGTGCTGGCCAGGACACAGTGAGGCAGGCTGCAAGTGCTGGCCTTTCAGACAGTGGTTTCCACTAGTGGCAGCTCAAAGAGCCAAGGCCCCAACCCAGTGGCCTTTCTTTGCACCTGCTGAAGCAGAGTGGTAGGGCAGGTGTGCCGGCTGGCAGCATGCCCTTGTGGCTCTCTGCAGACACTGGCTTTGTCCGTCTGCTCTGAACCATAAGGGCACTAGCACAACTTGGAGCTGAACTATCTGTGCCAACATCAGCATACCTATACTTTGTCCCCAAGGATGACTCATGCTTGGTTTGCAGCCACTTAGGGACAGGTGGGACCTTGGGAACCACTCCCTGAATCACCTGAGAAAGTGGACCCTGACTCCACCCAGATCCAGGAATTTAGAGCCCAGCCAGACATGTTTATCTTCTCAGTGGGGCCACTGCTTTTCCTCTCACTGAACCACAGAGCATAGTTGTCCAGAGGAGGTGGGCAGGACAGGAAAAGGAGCTTAAGGATTTGTGGAAGGAAAAGAGGAAAGCAGAGATGAAGGACCTCCTTCTAGCTTGTCCTCGGAGCTCAGCCAAGAAGAGAGAAGGCACTGATTAACCCATCATTTGGTCATTCATTTGTCCCTTCACTCATTCCGTACATATTCATTCTACTTCCTGGTGCCTGCCCAGGCAGGGCTGAACCTCCAGCTGCAAGTGGACCCTTGCACCTGCTCTGGAGGATCTTGAGAGCAAGTGGCAGAGGGCAGGAGAAGGAGCAAGATTCAAGCATAGGCAATTCTGATAAGTGGAAAGCACAGGGACAAAGGATGTGGTGGGAGCAACTGGAGAAGCAAGCTGTAGACAGGACTATGGGAAATGACCAGTGTTCAGTCCCCCGTAACCCAGGCAGTTTTGGCAGCTTGACTCTGGCCTGTCACCAGGGACATGAGAGAATCAGTAACCTGGGGCCATCTGCCTCCTCCAGGCAGCTTACCCTCCTCTCCCAGAGTCAATGTCTGCTTCAATCAAGCCTTCAGGTGGGAAGCCCATGGCTCTGGATCCCACATTGCCATCACTTGACTGTGCACTTGACCTGTTATGGGAAGAGAAACACTTGCTGACTCTGATTAGGTTTTGATCTAATATAACTAAGATGTCCTGAGAGCCGGCCTCAAGGACTAGAAGGCCAGGCTCCCAGTTGCCACCCTGCGCTGCTCCAACTAGAGCCAACTGGACATCAGCAAGCATTTCTGCTTTTCTTCCAAACCTGATGGAATGGGAGCAAGAGTGGAGCCAAAAAACAGAGCAAAATGGCAACTTGGGAGGAAGCTGGCACAACGTGGGGAAGCCAATGGTCAAAAAAACAAAGGGCAAAGCACTTGGGGCCACTGATAATAATAGAGCCCAAGGCAGAAACAAGCTCCCCCAGACATCCCAGGTCCCCTTCCCTCATTTCATGACTGAGTCCCCATTGGGGGTCCAGAACCCCACACTGATAAAATGGAGGCAGACAGGCAAGGCTGTGGGCTCTTATCCATTACTGGTTACCAACTTCCCATTGAAGAAACACTCAACTCTCAGCCGTTGCTCACCACACCCAGGCTTCCTTGGTCTAGCATGAAGGACAGCTCAATGAGATAGTCATAGGATGGCTGGGCACAACCATCCCTTCTGGACTCATCATCCACTACTGGCTCTGCCTCCCATCCTTGCCAGCACCTGCCATGTCTCCCTTTATCCACAGTTCATCCTGGAAGTCTATGCTAGATGCTCTGTTGAGGTCAATGCATCCTTTGGTCATTGACTTCCCTAAACTTCTGACTTGGCAGGCTTGCTTGCCCTGGCCATCAGCAGGACTGCTTTCAGTGGGGGCAAAGGCACAGTGAACTTGGGCCAAGGGCTGGGTAGGGGTGGTCTGGCCTGGAGTTTTGTCCTCCTCTGCAACTGGCTTTCTGAGGGATCTTGGCAGGGGCCTGCCCCTCTCCAAACCTCATACATTCCTTCATTTATTCTTTCAAAAGATATTCACTGAGGACTTGCACTGCCCCAGGCACTGGGGACACAGTGGGGGAACTGGACAGTCTTGGTCCCAGCTCTATCCATGGACCTTACACCATAGGCCACATGGGCTCTATGTCCCTGCACTGAGTTACCTTAGGTCTAGATTGGGGCCCTTGCAGGCCTCCTCACCAGCCAAGTCTTCCTTGGCCTCTCTAGGGCTGGGGTCCTCCTTGTATTTGGAGCCCAGGGAAGACCTATGCAGGAAAGAAACATAAGTTAACCATCCAACCACACTCAGATGAAGGCATTTATCTCATACTCAGATGCCAACTGTCTCCAAGGAACTTAAAAGCTGATATTGCAGGACTAGCCAATTCTCAAAATATCATTACTAATAGCTACTATTGATTTAGGGTCAGACTCCATTCTCATGATTTTGCATGCATTAACCCTCCACATAAACCCCAGGATATGGGCACTATATTTATCCCTGCCTACTTTCTAGATGAGTGAATGGGAGCACAGACAGCCCAAGCAACTTGCCCCAAGGTTCCCAAGGGGAAGAGCTAGGATTTGAACCCAGTCTGATTTCAGAGTTCTGTACTATAATCCTCCATGGTGTTGAGACTTCTCCTAAGCTGCTAATTCAACCTCCCTATGTTCTCTCTGAGGTCATCAGGGAGCCTCATGGTGTCCAACGCAATGGATACACTCCTTTCATTATCACCATTCAGGACCACTGACCCAGTGGGCCACTCCTGTCTTCTTTCCCCAATTCATCTGTCATGACTGTGACACCATCTCCTACCTCTCTTGCCATACCTTCCCAGTCTCCTTCACCATTCCCTCCTCTTCTGCCCCTTTTTTTTTAAAATTTTTTTTTCAACGTTTATTTATTTTTGGGACAGAGAGAGACAGAGCATGAACGGGGGAGGGGCAGAGAGAGAGGGAGACACAGAATCGGAAACAGGCTCCAGGCTCTGAGCCATCAGCCCAGAGCCCGACGCGGGGCTCGAACTCACGGACCGCGAGATCGTGACCTGGCTGAAGTCGGACGCTTAACCGACTGCGCCACCCAGGCGCCCCTCTTCTGCCCCTTAATGTTGGTGTTATCAGCATTCCTTTCCATCTGCATGCTCCACCTCTTTGCCCACCTCCTCCTCCTTGACATCAACTGCTACCCTCAAACCAATGACTTCCACATGTTTGCACATCTCTGTGCTCCTGACCCATACCTCCAATGCCTTTCAGACTGTCCCTTGGTCAGCTCACCCTCGACATGGCTAGAATTGACTGCCATTCCCAGCTGCCCTCGGGGGGATGACCAGGCAGCTGCCACCTCCACACTGGGCTCTGTGCCCAGCCTGCTAGCCCCTTTCTCAATTCCCTTGATATTGTACTTCATGTAAACACTGACATTGAATCCAATTATTTCAGCTTTCATCTGTCTGCATATAACATGTAAATTTCTTGAACCTTGACCTCTCTCCCAAACCTCAACTACAAACCCTCAAATGCCTCCCAGCAATTTGTATTTGGTTGCCCACAAGTAAACTCATTATATATTCATTTAAAAATACTAAGTATTTATATCACCCCTCCTTGTCCCTTGCCCCTGGTCCTCAGTAGTGTGGTGAGTTATGGAGCAAAAGGTGCAGAGTGGGAGTCAGGCAGCCTGAGTGGAGTCCTGGATCTGCCTGCTCTTGGCCATGTAACCTTGAGCAAGTTACTTGACCATTCAGGGTCTCAGTTTCCTCCTCTGTAAAATAGACATAGTGACTGCATCTGCATCATGCATGAGGATACCTGCTAGGCTGTTGAGGCAGGGCAGGGCTTGGTGAATTCTAGCTTTCTCTCTTTCTTCTTTCCCCAAATTGATTCTCTGGAAAGTGGGAGAGGAGCACCCCTGTGGGATTTCAATGGTTGTAGCTTTGCCACTCCCAGACAAAGTACCAGAAGCCTTGTGGGTTCTAGAGACAGGAGGCACAGCAGGGATCTTCACTGGAGGCAGCCTGGCTTCCTCCTGCATCTCTTGGGGTTACTTGGACCCTGTTTCTCAAAGACTTGTCACCTTAGGAAAATCAGTGAAGCAGCTTCCAATGTTACCTTATTAAAGATGTTGTCACACTGGATGATCCTCAATCATTCCAGCAATAAACACTCTCACATTTGTTCTGGGCCAGAGGGAATGTAATGAACATTTAGCTGCAGCCCCTGCCCTCCAGGCTCTCAGAGTTCTTAGGGAATATTGATCCAGGAGTGGACAACTGTGCATAGGCACCACATGGAGACCTGGGAGGCTGGAGACAAGGGCCCAAGGAGGGAGGGGTATACGAGGAGTACTGAGTTCAGGCTGCAGAGCCCAATCAGGGTGGGGGGCATTGCAGGGTTTTCCCAGGGGGCTGGAATGACTACTTCTGCCTTTTAGAAATCTCACCCAGGTAGAGATGTGGAGGGTCTAGGGATGGGGCAATAGGAGAATAAGAATAGGAAATATCTCTAAAATAGAATGGGTAGGACTCAGTGCCAGACTGGGGTGGGAGTGTGAAGAAGAAGGCGCCAAAGAGGAGAGTAAAGGTACCTAGAGATCCATCAGGACTCATCTTGGATGACACTTCCTCCAGGAAGCCTTCCCTAACCAACCCACCCTTATGCTAGTGAGAGGCCCCTTTGGAGCTCCTACTGCTCCAGTGGGCATACACTCTGGCCTCCCTCCCCAGACTCTGGGATTCATGAGGAAGAGTCTCAGTCTGGCTGCTTCACAGCTGCCTTCTAGGCCCTGGCGCAGGGGTCAGGTGTGCATCAGGGGCTCAGTAAATGTTAGTTGAGTGAATAGTTAAATGAGTAGGAGAGAGAGTGCTGCAGGATCCCTCCCACTACTTGTCCCTCCAAAGAGAATTGGCCCCTCCATGCTCAGATCCCCCCTTGTCCCCGCCCCAGCTCCTAGCAATCCACCCCCCATCCTGTCTGCCTGTTGCATGGCTCTCTGCCTCCTATCTTGAGGCAGGGGCTGGGCCCTCTGTGCTCCTTGTAGTCCTCCTGTCCCTCACCCTCCCCAGAACCAGGTGTGGTGGCATCATGAGCTGTCAAGGCTGACCTGGTGACCCCACCCTGTTCCCAATAGTCCTGTCACACAAGCAGAGCAACTGCCCCAGCGGCTTCAGGGGGCTTTGCAGAGCCCATGTCTCAACCCAGCACAGCTGTCCTGTCTTGTTCTCAGTGCTTGGCAGGGCTGAGCCCTCACAGCTTGCTGGTGTCTGCATCTGCCTCCCCTACCAGGCAGATGGTCAGCATCTCTGGCCAGGGGACAGTCACCTCTGGCTTGCCAGGGCCAGGTTTGCCTCACATGAACCAAGTACTTGCCCCTAAAGAGGTGTGGGGTGAAAGCATGAATGGAGGCAGAGAACCTAGGTTGACCATGTCTCTTACCAACCAGCCCCTGGGCCTAATCATTTGCATCCCTTCCTTGCTTATCCCATCTCTAAAATGGTGTGGAAGGAGCCCAGCAGGGCCCCCATACCTCATTCCTTCCAGGTCTGGGGTCATCAAGCGGAGTCCTGCCCCAGGTGTCGTGATCTGCAGGTGGACAACTTCCTCACCTCTTGTACTGCAGCCAAGAAAGATAGCCAGGGAGTTGCTGGTAAGGAAAGCCTCCCCCTTTTCCCATCTGTGCCAGGGGTCCAAGGGCATTCTCCTTCAGAGGCCTCCTGGGTAATGCAGTGGGACACCCAGAACCATTGTCTTTTTTTTCTCTTGTCTCCTCTTTGGCCTTTAGCTTTCTTGGTGCTACAGCTGAGCTTGACCCACTGACCTCCAGGTCGCAGAGGAAGGAGAGTGAAACACCCCTTTACCAGTCTCCCACTCTTGAGCCCAGCCCCCTTTAAGCATAGCAAGTGGATTCTGGATAGAAATGGGACTGCCCAGCCCCAATGCCCTGTCTGTAGCTGCTGTCATGATGCTGTCACCCACTTGCAGAGATGAGCCCTGGCTATGGTTCCACTGGAATGCCCAAAGTGGCTATTTGTGAAGCCAGTGAGAATTCTGGGTATATAGGCTGATGGGGACTGATAACAAACAAGATAATCAGGAAACCTACAGGCCAAAGTTGGAGAGCCAGTGGGAGTAGGATATCAGAGACTTGGGGGATGAAGGAAAGTGACCAGTTGCCTGTGAACTGGAGTCCACAGAGAATCAGACATTCTCAGCACTCAGAGGATGCTGAGGATTCCCTTTGAGGATTCCTGTGTTCAGAGCCTGGCCCACAGCTGACCACATACATCCTGCCAAGTCTGATTCCACTGCAGGACCTGACCCCCAGCAGGCTTGGGCCATGGTGATGGCCAGAGCCAGAGGCAATCTAGAGCTCTCTGGCTTTGTGGGAGTACTCTTCACTCAAGACCATACCTTTCTAGGTCCACAAAGTAAGGCCTAAGCCATCCTTTAAGACCCAAACCACTTACAACCACTCCCTCCTTTCTTCAGCTGCCTGTGGACACTGGGTTGGGTCCTGGGTTATAGATGGGGGTGAGTCCCAGGCCAGGTGAAGCCCCCAGCCTAGTGTGTATGGGGGGGGGCAAAACAGGGACAGAGTAGCATGGGTCCTGACTCTACTAAAGTGTAAGACTGTGCACAAATTCAGCCCCAAGGGCACCTGAGAAGCTTCATGGAGATGTGGCCTCGCTGGGGGCCAGCTGGAGGCAGGTGGGAGAGGAAGAGATGGAGGCTGGCAGGGGCCTTAAATGATGAAACCAGATCTGGTGTGGCAAAGGGATGCCATGGAATGGGCTTAAAGTGGGGGGTGAAGAGCTTCACATGATCAGACTAGCACTTTAGAAAGGCCCCTTTGGGTCCATGACAGGGAAGGAGGGGCCAGGGTGAAGGCAGAGAAACAGGTAGTCTTCACCTTGGGTGAGCCGGTGTGACTTGGCTGCTCTCCTTGGAAAGTCACCTTGGAGTTGATCCTGACGTCCGGCTCCAAGCTAAACTAGGAGGCCATAGAGGATCGGGTCAGTGGGCTGCCTGTGTATGTCCTTCCTGGGATTTGGCTGAGAGGTCGCACATTAGAGATGACAGGGGGAAATGGAAGGGCTTCCAGGGACAGGGGGCCTGGTGCACAGGGGCAGCTCTGATCTGTGCATGTCTCCTCCCATGATAGCAATGATGACAGCATAAAGCACCTGGCCAGGACACACCCCACTTGGGAACATCACAGGCAAGTAAAACATACTTCCTCACTGGTGTTTCTGGTTATGTGGCAGAGGAAATAGGAACAAAGTGTCACCCCAACCTGCCCAAGCTGGCACCTCTCCCTCAATGCCTTCTTCCTTTTTTGTCACCCCGTTTAGCAATCCCTTCTTGAAGACCCAGCTCAAGTGGCACCTCTTCCAGAGGGGCTGTTATGAGTTGCACTGTGTCCCCTTAAAAGATATACTGGAGTCCTAACCCCTGGTATCTATGAATGTGCCCTTATTTGGAAATAGGGCCATTGCAGATACAATAAACTTAAGATAAACTCATACTGGAGGAGAGTGTCCTAATCCAGTGTGACTGGTGTCCTTATACAAAGGGGGCATTTGTACACAGACACACAGAAGGAGTATGACCATGTGAAGACAGGGGCAGAGACTGGAGTGATACATCTACAAACTGAGAGCTGCCAAGGATTGCCAGCAATACCAGAAGCTAAGAGAAAGACCTGGAACAAATCCTCCCCCAGACCATTTGAAAGGAACATATAGCCCTGCTGACACCTTGATTTAGGACTTCTGGCCTCCAGGTATGAGAGGACACATTTCTGATGTTTTATCCACCGAGTTTGTGTTAACTTGTGACAGCAGCTCCAGCAAACTCATACAGGGGCCTTCTGGTGTCTCTTCTCCTGCAGCAGCCCACCAGCCCCTCTCACCAGACCTTCAACCACAGATGGCTCTAGTCCAATCTTAAATTGTCAGCTAGGCTGAGGGCCGATGGAGACCGGGAGCACTCTTCCAGTGTGGACCCAGCTGCCTGTGGGAGTACCTCCTTCTCTGCCCCCACAACCGCATTTCCCTCAGAGGCCAGCAAGATGGCGATATTGGTCTCTTCATTTGCCCTGCAAATCAGCAAGCCTATAACTGGGAGCACCCAGGCACTGTGCCAAGGATTTCATATGTATTACCCCTTTTAGTATTTGAGAAGGCCTCAGGAGGTAGGTATCACTACTCACTATTGTATACATGAGGAAACTGAGGCATAGAGAGGTAAAGTGGCTTGCACAAGGCCAGTATAAGGCAATGCCAGGGTTTGCCTTGTGCCAAAACCTGTGCTTTCACTCAGTGCTCTCCAGCTTACTCTGTCAGACAGCATGTTGGGGCACAGCCTGCAGGCCTCACCATGGTCGAATGAGGCAGAAAGCCAAGGAAGCTTGACCAGTGCTGTGACAGGGACAGCAACCAGGCCTGGGGGCCTTTGTGCATACCAGTTTCTCTGGAAGAGGGTATCTGAATAAGTTCAGTCCAGAAGGTATATAGGAGTTGTCCCACAACGAGAGGGTTAAAAACAAGATGAACCCAAGAAAACAAGTTTTGGGGTGCATGGAGGGAAGGCCCCCTCCACTGTTGAGCAGGGGGTGGGAGTGATGGTAGAGACAAGTAATTCAGATATAAGCACTTGGAGCTGAGGGACCTTTGAGATGCCAGGCAGGTCCGGCATCTGATGGAAGGGAAATGACAGCTGGACAGCCCGGAGGACACAGCCTGTAGGTGTTCTTGTGGTGCATTCCTATTCCAAACTTTCAGCCCTCCCTGAAGTCCCTGAACGGTTTGGCACCTAAGACAAGGGTTTTACTCCTGGTTGGCCTGCTGGGTGAGATGAGGAAGTTACATCAGACTTGAGCCAAGGAGGATATTGCAAGGACAGACTTGGGGAAGAGGCAGCCTCTTCAGAGCCATACCTGGAAACAAGGCTGTGATATTTTCCTGCCCCACTCTGCCATAAACCAGCTTTTTCTGAGTCAGTACAGCACCCAGAGTTTGGCTGAGTCACTGCTCCCCATAGAGCTGCACTTCTTCAAGGGCACAACCCAGCCTGGAGTTCTCAGATAACCAGGCAGAGAGAGGCTGGGTATGGGGAACTGATGGTGGTTGCCTGACCTGACCAGTGCAAGACCTGTCTGGTACAGTGGAGTCAGAAAAGAAGGCCACCCAGGACCAGGCAGTGGCTCACCTGGAAGCTGCCTGGCAGGGTTCCAGATATTTTGTGACTGCACAATCTGAGGGAAGAAGCACTATGAGAAGTATCAAAGTAAGCCTCCCTGACCAGCCCCTGTTGCACATTTCTGATGAGAACTCTTTCCTTCCTATTGGAGGCTTCCCCATTGTGAAACATCTCTGGTATCTAGAACTTTCTGTAATCTGGTCCCAATTCTGTTTCCTGGGGCCTCACAGGCAAGATTGATCTCGGACTTTTGGCCTTCACAACTGTGAGGCAGTATATTTCTGTTGTTTGAATCACCAGTTTGGGGTACTTTCTTACTGCTGCCCTAACAAACCACTATAGCCACCCTGCTATGACAGCAGATGAAGGGTATTAAACATCCAAAAGATATGTTAAAATGCCTCTCAAATACATAATACAGCACAACCTAATTCTCCTAAGTTCTCTTTTAAAAAGCATCTGAAACCACTGCTCTTCTTTTTCTGCACAAAAGACAAGGAGAAATCAGAGATGTGCACTGTTTGGGGCTGAATTATGTCCCCTCCAAATTCATATGTTGCAGTCCTAACCCTGGTACCTCATGGTACATTTATTTGGAAATAGGGTCACTACAGATGGAATTAGTTAAGATGAGGTTATACTGAGGTAGGGTGGGCCCCTAATCTAACATGACTGATGTCCTTATAAGAAGAGGAGATTAGAACACAGACATACACACATGGAAGAGCATGTGAGGACACACTGGGAAAGGTGGCCATCTACAAATCGAGGAGAGGCCTCCCTCCCAGCCCTCAGAAAGAACCAACCCTGCTGACACTTAAATCTCAGACTTCCAGCCTCTAGAACTGTGAGACAATACATTTCAGTTGTTTGAGTCACCCCATCTGTGGTTACAGTTGCCCTAGCAAACTAAGACAGCCCCTATGTCCCATCAATCCCCAAGTCCCATCAGTGCTGCCTTGTGAAGAGCTCTGAAATATTTCCACTTGTTTAAAAGTTCTCACCGACAGGGGCACCCGGATGGCTCAGTCGGTTAAGTGTCCGACTCTTGATTTCGGCTTAGGTCATGATCTCAGGGTTTTGTGAGTTCCAGCCCTGCTTCGGGCTCTGTGCTGATGGCTCAGAGCCTGCTTGGGATTCTCTCTCTCCCTCTCTTTCTCTGCCCCTCCCCCGCTCACAATGTCTCTGTCTCTCTCAAAATAAATCAAGTTGAAAAAAATAAAAATTCTAATGGACAAAAGTTTAGACAAACAGGGAGAATCACGACATGGAGGCAGTGAAGAAGAGGGGCAGTGGTGCTGCTGGAGCCATGGCCTCAGGATGGCCTCACACTCCTGGCTCCCTCTAGGAAAGAAGGTCTGCAGCCTTGCTCTCCACCAGTCTATGCTATGGCAGGTGGCCCTATCTCCCTCCTGGCACAGAGGAGGGAGCCCTGAGGGACCATGGTCACATACAAATTTTTGTGGGACTTGAACTGGGGAGGAAAGTAGGGGCTCGCAGTGGCATTACAAGAGCTGGAAAATCTCCTGGGGTCCCTAAAAGTGACCTGTAGACAAAGGTGCTCTGCCCCTCTGGTTTCAGAGTCTTCCAAGGGTGCCATGGAGGCATACCACTTAGCAGACTTGGATTTGGACAAAGCTCCCAGTCCTGGCAGGAGCTTTAAACAGCAGCAACAACAGGGAAGTGGTGCTCTGAACAGGACTTACCTTGATTCACTGAAAAGTACAAGGAGGTATTGATTGCTCTTCATTTGCAGACAAGAGAGCACCATTATTTGCCCAGACACTCAGGGCTCAGAAATCAGACCAAATCTGGACCCCGTCTGTAGTGAGATTACCAGCACTCAGTCTGCCCCCCTGCCCTCTCACCCCAGTCCCAGGCTGTCCCATCTGACCAGCTTACAGACCAAAGCCAGCTCATGGCACCCACCTGGGCTCCCAGCTCCTGGCAGGGCTGGGCAGAGTCAGCATGTGCTCAATCCAAATCCCCTGAGACAGTTTGGCTCTGTCTCCATCCACACTGGCAAAGAAGGCAGCTCTGAGTGGGGCTGGGGGCTGTAGAGCCTCCTTCCCCAGCAGAGGACAGAGGACATAGCTGGCAGGCTGAACTTGGACAATTTACAATAGAGCTATTAACAAGCCCAAGAATGGCAGGGCTAGCACTCTGATGATAGGCCCTCTCAAACCCTATGGCTAGTACTTTTTCCTAGGATGCTGTGGCCACAAGTGGGATAAGATGACACAGATAACATTAAAAAGACAAGAGTGATGTACTCTCTCCCTGGAGGTCAGGCTGTTTTGCTCCTTTTAGCCCTAGGACATCCAGCTAAAAAGCTCTTATTGATTTCTGTGCCCTGTCTTGACACTGAGCACATGGGGACACTGACCGTGAGGCTTTGCAAGGAGATGACCTAGCAGAGGTTCCACAGTAACAGTGTCAGGCAAGCCTGGAAGCCACCAGCCCCAGACAGAGATGAGTAATTGATTACCTGCTCGAGCCAGGAGAGGATCTTCCTAGAGCAGGTGGGTCCTGGCTCTTCTCAGAAGGCCTGTCCTCATCCACCACCTCAACCCTTTAGGCAAGACGAGAAACAGATGCACCACTTGTCCCCAGGGCACCTGTGGCCTGCTCAGCCGCCCTACAGCTTGCTGTTCCTAAAGGACATGATTTCCTTCTGTGCTGTCTATGGCCATGAGGTGGCCCAGCCTGGAGGCTCAGCAACTCCAGTTTGGGATAAAGGACAGCATATCAGGTTGAATAGTATCCCTTCAAAATCCATGTCTGCCTGGAACTTGTGAGTGTGACCTTATTTGGAAATAAGGTCTTCGCAGATATAGTCAACATAAGATCGGGTCACACTGGAACAGGGTGAGCTCTAAATCCAATGACCAGTGTCCTTATAAGAAGAGGGAAATTTGGACACAGACACACAGACAAAAGGTCATAGGACAATAGAGGCAGAGACTAGAGTGATGTGTCTACAAGCCAAGGATTGTCAAGTGTTGCCTGCTGCCACCAGAAGCTGGGAGAGAAGCCAGAGACAGTTTCTCTTTCACAGCCTCCAAAAGGAACCAATCCCGCTGACACCTGGATCTTGGACTTAAAGCCTCCAGAACAGGAGACAGTACATTTCTCGGGTCTTTGCCACCCAGTTTGTGGTACTTTCTTATACCAGCCCTGGCAACCTAATACAGCCAGTAAAAGCACATCATTATCTGTCACTTCCTTTATGCTGCCATCACCCTTTCCTGACTGTATTCCAGTCTTCAGCTCACTATGCAACCTTGTCATGGATGCTTTCCTTGTTTACCTCATGGAATGTCCCTAAAATTCAACTTTCTGGAAGTCTCTTCCCTATACTCCCCAAATATTCTCTCCCAGAAGATATTCTGTCTCAACTGATGGGGACACTCCTCTCTCACTCAACTGGAGTGTCCTAATGTCCTGATAATTTCGTATTGAATTCTGTTCACCCTTTAGGGCCCATCTCCAATGTTATGGTCACTTCCAAGGGCCTGGCCAGGCAGAGGCTCCCAATGATAAGCCTCTGGACCCCAGCCCAGTAATCCCTCCTGCTGAGGCATTGTCCAGCCTGTCCCTGGTAGAGTGGGAGGGAGGGCAGGGGAACAACTCCTTTTTAGCCTGGTAGCTACTTTTTTTTTTTTTTTTTAACGTTTATTTTTGGGACAGAGAGAGAGCATGAATGGGGGAGGGGCAGAGAGAGAGAGAGACACAGAATCGGAAACAGGCTCCAGGCTCTGAGCCATCAGCCCAGAGCCTGACGCGGGGCTCGAACTCACGGACCGTGAGATCGTGACCTGGCTGAAGTCGGACGCTTAACCGACTGCGCCACCCAGGCGCCCCGCCTGGTAGCTACTTTTGCTTCAAACCCCAGAAGCCCTTGGAAACACTAAGGCTCTATTGGGGATCAGGGGCCTAGCCCTGTTAGCAAATGGAAGTTTCCAGCCACAAGCTACGTTCTGTCAGCCAGATCTTGCCTACACAGAACTGCCTGCTGAGGCCACAAGTGCCACCATACCCACCTACTTGCTCATCTGGCCTCCAGACAAAAGCCACTAGGCCCTCACAACTTCCCTTGCTCAGGGACAGAGGCCCCTTCCCACTCTGCACCTGCTTTCCATGGTGATCATACTCCACCTCTGCTGGCAGGAGGCCTTCTCTGCAGCCAGCAAGAGGCTTGCAAAGATTCCCTTGCTGACATTTACCTCTTTGCAATGAATGGAGTCTGCATCTCCTGGGCAGGGCTGCTGCAAAGGAAGCAGAAAGGCAATGTGTTGGACAGAACTCATGGACAAGTGACATCATGACCACTTTGCTTTATAGGGTCCTGGGCCTCTCTCTCACTCCCAGTACCTCATTAGCCCTGATGGCTGGAGCCAGACCTCTCAGTTTTCCAGAAAGAGCATCTGAGAATCCTGGAAGGTCTAGCCAGGAGGAAAGGAGGGGAGCCAGTTGGTAGCTGAGCTTGCCCAGAAGCCAGGCCCTGCTGTGTCTCCTGTCATGTAACTCACCTGGTGCTCTTCTTGGCTGCTGACAGAACGTAGGAGTGCTCCCGGGAGGCCGTCTTCCTCACCACACTGCTTGCAGCCTCTGACCTGCGGTGGCACAGAGAGAAAGTATCTAACGGCATAAGGCAGGACTCACTCTGCCAGCATAGCCCAGAAGCTACCCAGGATGGCTCAGGGCCACCCCAGGGAGGCAAGTGCACAAAGCCAAATTAGCGCCTGCTCCCAGAACTATTCAAAGGAAACAGAGACCATGCAGCCCACATTTATCAAGCATAGATTGTGGGCCTGGCCCTGTGCTGCATGCTGCAAATCCATACTGGCTCATTGAGTCCTTACAACTTAGGAAAGTAGGTGCTAGTATCACCCACAATTTACAGATGAAGAAACTGAGGCATGGGAAACTTTAGTGACTTGTGTTAGACGACACACTTAGCTGATGGCAAAGTGGGCAGTCAATGCTCAGCAGCCTGGCTCCTGAACTTCTGGCTCTTCCCTTGTACCTCCCAGGCCCAGGGACCACTGTCACTGCAGACTCTGGCCTTAGGATTGTCCATCTGCCAGACCTTCAGCACAGGAGCTTTGCTGTGTTTCTTAAGGCGCAGAGGGCCCAACAGACACTGGCAGTGGGGGCAGGCTCAGCCTGGGGTGGGAGGGGCAGTTATTTCCTCAGAGCCTAGCTGCTGCCCAAGTACCTGAGCCTCATTTTGAGGTGAGGGGCACTGGCACTTCCAGAGTGTAGCTCTGCCACCCAGCCATGCAGGCCCTGCCCAGCATAAAGCATACACAGCATCCACACAGCACACACGGCATACACACAGAGGGCTCCTCCTAGGAGGATGGCCGATTTTGGTTCAATTTGCTCAGGACCCTTTTTAGCAAATTGATATAAAGTCCTGAAGCACCTCCCTCTGTACACTCTGTCCACCCAGGGGAGGCTTCCCCCAGCCCTCATTACCTAGGTTCTGCTCCATGAAAGTTTCATAAAGGGTCCCCTGCGCTGGCCCAACACTGAGTGGGTGGTTCTGGGATTCAATGAATGACACCTGTTGCTGGAAGCCACTCCTCCAGCAAACAAGCCAGCACTGATATTGTACATGTTGTGCATTTTGTCACTGCAACTGGCACCATTCCTATATTACTGGTCCACAGAAACTTGGGCCCCTGCCCTGACTGTGGGATGCTCAGCGGGCACCATTACCTCCGTTTCTGCTCATCAGATGAGAAGAGAACCTCCTCCTCTTCAGCATCCCCTGATGCTGAGCTGCGTCTGACATTGTAGGGTGCCCTGGGGGAGAGGAGAGGGTGTGAGGATGCTGTTGGTTGTGGCCCCTCCTCCCCCATCTCTGCCCCTGTTCCCTGTCACAGGCTGCCACCCTCAGCAGTTTGGCTTCCTGACTTACAACAATAATAGCACATGTTGGCATTGCTGCCTCTGAGTCTTTGCTCATGTCACTTCTTCCTCCTCAAGAGCCAGCCCTCTCCTCTCTCCTTATTCCAACCCTAACTGTCCTCCAAGACCCAGTTCAAGCCTCTCCCCTCCTCCAGAAAGATTTCCTACCTGGTCCATGTCACTGGATCGTTGTGACAAGGGATATAAAGCAATATAAAGATGTGGGGCCCTTGGGAACTGCAGATTCAACCCACACTTCTGTCCAGAAACCCCCTCCTTGGCCACATAGTGGGGGGCGTATTTGATAGGGGCCAGAAGGGGAGCCCCAAAGATTTATATCCAAGAAGCAGTTCAGATTTCAGCACAAAATGCCAATTACTTGGCTGCCAGGGCTATCATCATGCTCAGGATCATCAGGCCCCAGTGCGGCCCGGCCTACACCCCAGAGGGGTGCAGAGGCATGTCCAGGAAACAGAGTCAGCCAACATCAGCCCCAGAGATATGACCCATGACCCTTCCTCCAGACTCACCGGCCCCTTCTATAAGCTTCTTAGAGCCCCTGCTTCGCCACAGATCAGAAGAGCAATGTGCTCCAGGTCATAGTGGCAACTGGTAGGAATGTCAGGCCTGCTGTTTGGGCTTGTCCTTGAAGGAGGGAACTGAACTGGGTCTGCCATTGCATACTTACAGCTTCTTGTAATCCTCAGTGGTCATCTTATAGCCGGAGGAGGAGGGCCGAGGAAGCCCACTGGGAGCTGCTCTCAGCAGACCAGCAGCACTGGAGAGGAAAGGAGTTTCCATGTGCCCACTCCCAAGCCCCCTCTTGCTTCTAAATTTGTCTACATGTCCCAGCAGGAATGTGGCTGGTGGCCTTTCTTCTTTTCTTTCAGCCCTGCCACACACCCATCCCATCTGTGCCACCCTGAGCAGGGCAGCCCTCCCGCCATAGGTTGACCCAGGCCCCTTGACCCTGCCTTTATGATGGAGCCCAGGTTTAACCTGACACCAAAGCGCTTTGATGACATGCCACTTCAGCCTTCTGGGAAGAAGGTAAAGTAAAGCACACAGCTGCTGGGAAACAGGACTGCCCAATCTGGGTCATACATCCACCTGGGGCTTTGTGTCCCAGCACTACTCTCCAGGGCCCTGCCCTACACAGGAGAGCTACCATCCACCACCCCTCCCCACCCGTGACAGATAGAGTAATCTCTCTGCCATAAGCCTGACCTAGGCCCTCATGCCTGGTGCTTGGCCTAGGCCCTCACCCCAAGGACACACACCTTTTTGGATCTCCATTGGCCTTGGGGAACTGCCGCTGTGGCTGACACGAGCTGTCTATGGGCTTGGTGAACACTCCCCTATAAGAAAGCCCAGAAGAAGTAGCCCTGTGAGCTCCCCTGTGAGAATCCAGGGAGCAGTGGTGTGCAGGCATGTGGAGGCAGGCAGGGTCCTATGGTTACCTACCGGATGATATAGCCAGTGGGAGCCCTTGTGCTAGGAGGCCTGCCGAGGGAAAAGAAGGTATGAGGTGAAGCAAAGATGCCCTATTTCCCCTGCACCCAATGCCAGCAAAGTGGATTGGCTGGTGGGTGCCCCAGTGTGGTCAGAATGAGGGGAACAAGAGTGGCTGGCCATTTCTCAAGAGAGCCAGCTACCCCTTCACCCAAAGCCAGGCTTCCTATTCTGCTCCCTCATGCTCCCCAGGAAAAGTACTGGGACCAGCCCAGGATGGCCCTGGATCACAGTAAGTGCCCAGGAAGATGTGTTCCATGGCTAAACATTTGCCGCAGAGGGGTCTCCTCCAAACTCAAGTTTTTCTCTCACCTTCCAGGCCCCAGCACTCCCCTGAACAAGAAGTCTTCTGGGATTGATGACAGCACTCCCACTCTCTACTCTCACAACTGGAGGCTGCATGGTCAGAGGCCTGGGGTTGAGGCATGGCAGGGAGAGCCCAGGGTCCCGGACCTAACCACATAGCCTCCTTTGGGAAGGCTCATGAGGGACCAAGGGGTAGAACCAAAGGCAGCTTCCCCACCCTTCCTGCTCCTTTGGGGCCTCTCTCCTCCAGCTCCTGAGATGCCCACATCACAGACTTGATGAAAGTTTGGGACTGGAGGGCATGGCTGGAAAACAGACTGCACATGCTGGGTGTCTCCTGCTTGGGAGCAACTGAGCGGGTTCAGAGGGCCAGTAGTGGTAGGCAGCAAAGAGCTGTGAGTTTGGGGTGCAGGGGCAGGAGACAAGGATTCAGCAGATGGCCTTTCTTTCTAGGAAGACAGTAGCTTAAGGGCTGGAGAACAGGGGAAGTGGGTCTAAGGGAACCCCACACAAGCAGGTGAGAAGGGCAGCACAGAGCCACAGTGTTCTCCATCATGGCAGACCCTGTCCTTAATAGAGACAGCAGCCTGCAGGTGACAAATTTGCAAACATACTTGGGGTGGGGCCTGAGAAAGAAAGGCCATTTCCCCCCATCTAGCCACACAAACATTTTTGGCTTGGGGAGGCTAGGCCATGATCACTGGCTGTCCCTTGGATCCACTTCTTTCCCCAAGAGAAAAGGAGAGCCGAAGTTTATGTAGACTTCCAGGTATCCGTGCTCTAGGCCCTGAGTCACAGTGCTCTGGGATGTGCTTTCTAAACATAGCCCCAAACAGAAGCCCAGGGTGAGAACCGTACCACCCAAAGTAAACTAGCCCCCTAGTGAGTAGACTGTCTTTAAACCGTCCTCAGGCCTTCACCAACTTTGCCAACTGCAATAATCACAATCCATAATTCTCTCTTTTATGTTCACCTCTCTATTTGGTTCATGCCTGTGTTCCCTGCTAAGATGTTAGTTCCCCAAGGAGAGAGCACAGGACCTGGCTGGTACTGGATGCCGAGTCAGGGAGGGGTGGTGATGGGCAAGTCCATAGTTGTTAGAGGCAGCCCCAGAGACTTAGCAGTGAACTTGGATCCCTCCCTTCAAGCTGCTGCCACTGCCTCTATCACCACCTGAGAAAGATCCTGGCACTGCCTTCACTGCCAACTGCCAGTGAACTGTAGCAAGACTAAAGCCTGAGGTTTGCATTCCCACCACTCACTGACTTGGCAGTGCTTTGGAGCACCCCTAGACACCGACAGGCAAAAGTCTTCAAAATGCAGACGGGATGGGCTGTTCCCTTTGGCCACATGTCAGAATATGTCATCATGAATTTGGGAGACCATTGGAACAAATGTGTCCATCTCCTTGACACCCTGATTCCTTCCTAAAATTCACCTGTACATCCCAGAGAGCTATGCAAAGGCTGTAAATCAAACTGTGGGCAGTTCTTTGGTTCCGCAGTGCACTCAGCAATCAGGGCTACCTACAAGAGAGTCATGTGTGACTCTCAACACTGTGTAAATCACCTCAGATATGTTGTCTCACCCTTTACAGAGACTTCCCAATGTCCACTAGGCAGCTGGAACCATGGAGGCCCATTAGGTAGCCAGCCTCAAGGTCACACAGCAAGGCCAGGGATCTGAACCCAGTGACACCTGCACTCCCTTTCCCAAGAGGAAGCAGAGTAGAAAAGCCTGTCTCTCCTGTGGATTTGAAATGATTCACTGCATACCCTAACATCTATTTTGAGTTTGGGCTCCTCCTTATCCCCTGAAGACTGCGGCACAAGGCCCACCCACTGGCCATCAGGCATCACCTCTTACCTGGTCTTCGGGACTTCCCCAGCTGATGAAAAGGATGTGGCTCGACTCCGACCAGGAGGCAGCTCTCTGGAGAAAAAGGGATCCTGAAAGAGTGGCTCTCTGCCATCAGCCACCTTGCAGCCTCCATCCTAGAGGCTGTCTGCTGAGCCCCAAAGCAGATGAGGTGGGGTGAAGTGCATGCACCACAAGAACTTGGCTCACCATTCCCGTCTCACCTTCTCCTTCCCTGGCCTTTCTCCACATTCCACAGGCAAGTATGTACATGCCCACTCGGCGTCAAGGGCTTTCCCACCTTGTAACTTTGGTTGAGTCTTGCCCTCAACTGGATTGCTTTCCCGTGCTCTGCCCTCCCCAGCTTGCCTGTGGCCACATGTCCCCACTGAAGTCTGAATGGTGGAAGTCCCTCAGCATCCCCAGGCATCGACGGGCCTTTGTGGATTACAGCCCTACCCCACCTCATTGTTGCTGGCCTCCTAGCCTCCTGGACTTACAGGGTGTGGCCCTCTGATTCATCCTGCTTGGTGATCCAGCTCTTGTCCCCCTTCAGCGTGGTCCGAACCTTCATCTGCTTGAGGACATTTTTGCGTTCCTCCTCACCTGGTAGTACTGGTTTCCCTGGAGGGGCAAGGCCAGGCAGCCTCAGAAGGGGAACCCAGCCCCAGGACACTGATGCCTCCCTGCCAGTCCTCCCAATATGCTGCTCTCTGCTGCCGTGCTTGTGGCCCTTGCAGGGCAGGCCACACACCAAGCCTGGGAGAAGAGGGAGTGCAGTCCTCACCTTTGGTGCTGCCTCCAAGAGCTGAGATACTCATGGCGCTTGCTCTGCAGATCCCTTCTCAGTTGATTCAACAGGGCTCCTGAGGACAAAGGCAAGCACATGGCTTGTCACTTCATGCATTTATAATGGCTTGCAGGTCATCATGTGGTCCCTGACTGTCCTTTGGGTATAAGGAGGCAAGAGTTGTTGGAGTTTGGGTGGTGGGCAGAGGCCAGGGAGTGAGCACACACTGGACCTGTCATTGTCTGATAGTAAAACCACCTGTCTGCCCAGAGCTGCTCACATGGGGAATGGGCTGCTATGGAGCTGTCTATTCAACAGATAGCTTATAAGGGCAAACCACAACCCCCCTAGAGAGTTCTGATGGCCAGATTCCAGGCCCAGATGAGTGTAGGGGAGAGAGGGGAAGCAGTGGAACTTCCACAGGGTAGGCTTCCTGAGGGCTGGCACTAGTGGGCTCAGAAAGAAGGACTAAAGGAAGGGTGGGGGCTGGGAGACCAGTTCCTTTGGGGTTGGATTATCTTTCTCACTCTTTAGTAGCTGTCTGACAGACCTTTGGCAGGTCAGCTAATGTGTCCAGTCTGCCTCACTGTCCTCATTTGTAACATGGGATTTTAAAAACTCTACCCTTCAGGACTGCCATGAAGGCAGAATGCACCAATGTTCTTGAAAATGCCTGGCACCACCTGGGCACAGCAAAGATCGCAGGGCAGTTGGACAGGAGCCAAGGAGCAATTGAGTTTCAACCTGTCTTCACTGGGACAGGGGACTGTCAGCTGTCCTCAATCAAAACCACCAAGCCTGAGAGTGTGCAGCCCTGTGTTGCTCACGGGTTTGCTTCATCTCCAGTGGGGAAAGCCCAGGGCCCCCCTGCCAACTTCTAGTAGTGCTCAGGGACCAGGTGAGGGTTGGGATCTGGTAAGGAATTGCTGTTGTGCTCTGCTTTCTCTTCCTCTCTCTATTCTTGCCCTGCTCTCCTTCCTTGTCTTTTCTCTGCCCTTTAGCCATGTGTTTCCCTCCTGTAGCCAGTGAAAGGTGGACCACAGTGACCTCCAGAGCCTCACAGCACTGTGAAGATGTTTGTCTCAGAAGAGGCTGGGGTGAGGAAGCCAACTGTCCAGGCTGGGAACGGCCCAATGCTAAAGGCAGATGGAAGGCCCATATCGTGGGTCTAATCCCAGCTCTGGCCTGCCACAACTAGCCCTGTGGGCCTCAATAGAAGGACTAGAGGTTCTGGTAAGTGGACATGATGGGAATGAGGGGCCCTGGCCCTGCTGGCATAGTCCTGAGGCAGAGCAGCCTCTCCCTTAGGAGCCTGTTACCCGCTGCCCACCCCCCCCCTGCTGCCAGCTGGCAAGGCCTGGACATGTTTCTTTAGAGGTCAAGGGCACACTAAAATGGCTAAGGCAGGGGCCAAGATCAAACCAAATTTGCCATGTTAGCAAGAGCTGGCTTTCCCATAAATTGCACTGAATGAGCAGCCCAGGAGGCCCAAGCCTGATGCGTGCCAGGAATGGCACTTCATCACAGCAAATGGCAGCCCCGCTGTTCAGCCCCTCCACCAAGGCTGCCACATCAGAGTTATATTGAGCAGAACTCATTCCATAAGCAATCTTTAGACCGCATAGATCCAACTGTCCCATCCCAGCAGCCCATGGAGTAGCCCCACTGGGCAGGACACACAGACACACTTGCTACCTAGGATCTTGGCCCCTCAGTCTCCTGGTGCTGCTGACTGACTGTGAGACCTTGGGCCAGTACCTCACCTCTGGGACTCAGCTCAGGGCCTCCTACTGCTGAGTGTTTAAGTTCCTTCAGGAATTCATCAGTTTCCTCTTGACAAACCTGTTGACCACATTGCCTAGAAGTTTCCTGCCAAATCAGAACCAAATAAGCCACCTCCAAAATCAGGATAGACTCACACACATGCAGAATGACAGAGGCAGAGGGACCACTGGGAACTCCCTGGCCAAAGGGGCAAGGATACATGTAAGAGCCCACAGCAAGGGAGGGTGGAGTTGCCTTAGGTCCCATCCACACAACTAAGACTCCAGTCAGAAGACTCAAGGCTTATGCCCCACCTCACCAGGCAAAGAGCAGGGCTGGTGCTACATCTCAGAAGTCAAATGTCCCCTTTTGATGGGACAGTAAATCTGAAAAAGTCAAGAAGTAGAGTCTTCCCATGGGCTTGAAGAAGGCAGCTCTTTGGAACAAGGAGCCTTTAAAGTGATGCGCCCCAGCCAGACAGATGGACACATGAGGTATGAATCAATGTCCCAGCTGCAGAGTTGGCTTTTCCCTCCACTTCACTGGTCCCTCCTCTCCCTGCACCTGCTTCATCTGTGCCTCATTCCCGCAGCTTGGCCCACATCAGCCCTCACTTTTCACTCAGCTTCTGCTGGCTGTCCATTGTCTCTAAGCCTGGGGGCAAACTCTCCAGTGTCCAGACCCAGTTACTTTTCTCACAAATGACCTTCAATGTTGACACTGTGCTCCAAGAAGACCATGTACTTCAACATCCGTAGAAGGTGGCCCTACCACAGTAATTCTCATGCCTTTGCTTATGCTGGTTCCTCCCACCTGGGATGCCATTCAACTCCTCCTGCTGAGCTAAGCCCTGCCTCTACCTCAGGGGCCCACCTGTCTTGCCTGCTCCTGCTCCTGGGGACTCTCCCCTCATCTGACCTGCATGCCTTGGTACTGTTGATCAAAGTCTTCCCAGACAAGACCTGCTCCCTCTACCAGCCTCAGCAAGAACAAAACTGAAGCATCCCCTCACACACCCAACACATACCCTGCACTGATTTTCTGCACTGAAGGCTGGCAGGAGCCATGCTTTTGACTAACCATACATTGCCACCTCTCCTTGGACCCAAGTCTCTTCTCAGACCCACCATCCCCTTCATCCCCAATCAATGGACAGCTGGGAAAACCCTCACTAGAGACAGGAACAGCTCTGAAGAATGGGATGCAGACCACTCAGGAGTATGTTTCCCAGGCAGCACTCACATACTGTTGGTGGGCAGATCAATGGACTCATCTTTTCAGAAGACAAATCTCTATATGTTTTGAAAGCCTTGAGAGGGTAAGACCATTGGTCCAGAAGCTCCCCTCACAGCAATCTCTCCTATGGAGACAAATGAGTAAGCAGAACAAAGTATACAAGAGGGGTGGTGTCCCAGTGTTGAATATAATGGTGAAAATTAGGCAATAATGTAAATTCCCAACAGTGATATTTAAACATACTATGATACATGATTCCAGCAAATACTATGCACTTATTACAAATGATATGGATATATGATGTAATTTAACAAGTTTCATGTGTATGGTTTCCATATATCATTAAGTGAAAGAAAGCTTTTAAACAAAAAGATGTGTAGGATGGTGCTATTTATTTAAAAGACTAAACAAGCAGTCATTTAACCAAATGAAATGGGAGCTGGGGCTGCTTGGATAGGTAATGATGGATCTCCAAAGTTGACGCAAGGTGAAAAGTGCCAAGGAAGGACTGGGAAGTGAGGCGAGCCAATGGATGCATGGGGAATTCTCTCCTTCCTCTGGGGTAGACATCCTGGGGAAGGTGCCCTGTGCCTCTAGGGTCCCTCTGGGCTGCTCTGAGCAGAGCCTTGCTGCCCGTGGGCACACACACAGCCTCCTCCAGGATCCTGGGTCTTCTCTGCACACAGCTTGGGTGGGAGGAGAACAGGTATGCATTTTGGGGGTATCTCCCACCTTACTTCTAGTCTTACTCTTCCTTGGGGCACTTGGGTTTCTTGCACAGCCTCCTAGGCCTCCCTGGCACATCAGGAAGGGCCACCTGGATTGACAGCTGACATCTTTGCTCCTCATCCCTAAGTGGCTTCACATGGCTGTGACACTGTCCCACTGCCTGGACCTTAATCTCATCTGTAAAGTGGCGCCAAGCCACCAAGCCCATGGACTTGCTCGCTGGGTCTCCTCCTGACAGGATATTCCCAAGCCACAGCATGTGTCACTGACTAGAATTTGGTACCAGTTCTTTTCCATCCCATACTTTAGGTGTCATGATGTTGGTGGGTGTCTTCATCTTCCAAATGGCCCGTGTGAGTGCATTTCTAGTTTGGATAGCCTCTCTGTGTACACTTTCAGTAGTACAGCTCCTGTTTCTACCTTGATAGGAAATCTTTCGGTACCTTAGGAATGGTCATATTGCCCTGCTTAGGGGCCTGGCCTAGACCACCAAAGGAACAGGTGGCTTATCAGCCACTTTCCACCCTAGCTATCCTTCATAGGGTAACTCCTTGTGCCAAGTCCAAACAAGGGTATATACCCAGACTACACCAGCCTGTCCCATGGCAGCTCAGGACCAAGTCTAAGTCCTCCTGAGCAGGCCAGGCCACCTCAGACACTAAATGGGTGCCCAGCCCACCCTCCTTGCCCTTCATACCCTTATTCCTCCTTCTTCCATTAGCCTGCAGATGCCTCTTGGGGTAGGCAGGGGGGAGTATCCTTAGCAAGGATGACTGGGGGGAGATGGGGACAGGCACTCCTGATGCAGATGGTCTCTGAATGCACCTTCCTCCCAACTGCTGAAGCCTCTCAAGGCTTTCCAGCAACCTCCCAGGGAAGGGGCCTCTGGCCCTGATTGGATAGAGAGAAGGAAAGAGCCAATGAGGGAGTGCAAGGAGCCTGTTTTCCCCAGGCCACAGCAAGCCTGGTGTGGTCAGGGAGTGGAGTTGGAGCTGATGCAGGCAGATTAGCAGGAGGGAGGGAGCCAGGGAGTTGGAAGACAGTGACTCAAATGCTTGGCTGATGCATGAGGAGACAGAGATGGAGAGAGAAGCAGCAGGAGAAGAGCCTCTGCCCCACAAGGACGTGCTCTGCCTCCAAGATGAGAAGACTAATTCAGAGAAAATTTTCTAGAATTGCCACCCAGGTTGACTCTCCATGTTGTGCACACCCTTTTTCTCAAGCAGGCTTCTGTTTCTTTGCCCTTGCAGCTACCTCTTTGCCAAATGGCCTAGAGCCTCAGCCCAGGAAGCATGTCCCAGAGGAGCCATCAAGTCCCACAGCCCCTTGGCTAATCCCATTCTCGGTCACACTGCACTAAAAATGTCTGCATTTCCCAATAACCTGGAAGGAAAAGGAAACCATAGGAGAGGAAGAAGGAATAGGGGCAGAGTCCACCTCAGGCAGACACCACAGCAGGCTGGACCTGGACAGGCATCTGCCCTTGTGGCTGTCTCCAGCCCCTGAGTGTCACCCATCCTGGAGTCCTCAGTCTGGTGCTGCTGCTGCCCTCATGCTAGCCTGCCTCAGGACTGAAATGCCCTTCCTCACCTCCCCCATCACAGTTGGGACAAGCTGGCTTCTTACAGACAACTGGGTGAACACCAACGAGCAGGTGAAGTGGCTAGGCCTGTGAACACAAACAGCCTGGACATCTATCCCATGGGCCCACCCCAGCCCCAGTGACCCTGGCCTGGGATCTTTGTACCAAGGGCTTGTGTGAAAAGAGACAAGTTGAACTAGTGGGTAGCTGGGGAATGAGGGAATGCTGAATGCCAGGCAGGGATCTCCAAGGCAAACTGGGAGGGAAAAGGAACAAAACACTCTTAGCTTTGCACACCAAGGAGCTGCAGCCAAAGGACACAGGTGTTGGGACTTGTCTGAATGTGTGTGTGCTGGGCGCTGGCCACAGTGAGCAATCATGAGTGGGCACACCACAGACAGAAGAGTAAGAGGTGGGACTTCTTACCCAGAGGTGAGTTTTGACAATGTACACCCAGAAGGCTGAGAGGGAGCCTGGCTGTGTTTCCCTATGTGTACCAACTTTCTGTGGACCCCATCCCTGTCCAGCAGGGATCACATGCAGTTGTGTCTTTTGGAACCTGAGCCTGCAGCTCAACTCTGGGTTGACCCATTAGGTGTGAGTCAGGAGTTGGCTGAGGAAGCCAGTGGGACAGGACAAGAAGACACAACCCCAAGCATGGCCCATGTGGCCAAGCCCAGTGACAAAATATGGATGTGGTAAGTGACATATACATGAAGGCTACAAGGCCTTGGGCTGCCCGGTGCATGGGCCAGTTGCTGGGCCAACCTCAGGCCACGTTTGAGTAAAGGTTTGTCTGTGAGCATTTTTTAAAAACAATTTTTAAAAAATGTTTATTTTTGAGAGAGAGACAGAGTATGAGTGGGGAGGGACAGAGAGAGAGAGGGAGACACAGAATCCGAAGCAGGCTCCAGGTTCTGAGCTGTCAGCACAGAGCCCGATGTGGGGCTCGAACTCATGAACCATGAAATCATGATCTAAGCTGAAGTCAGCCACTTAACTGACTGAGCCACCCAGGCGCCCCTGTCTGTGAGCATTTTCATGGGACTCCAAAGCAGGGAGCCCTAAGAGAGGCAGAGCCCCAGAATCACTTCAGCAAAAACATAAGTGCTCCTATCTGGGTCATGAGGGAAGAGGTGAAGTAATGAAAAGTCCCTTGTCTCTCAACAACTTGTTTCCAAGATGAGTAAATCCAGCCACTTCTGATCCTTCCACTGGGCACTGTCAGGTGGTCTCAGAGAAGACAGCTGGACTGACAGGAAGGACACTCCTTTTTTGCATGGGACCTTGGCTCCCCATCATTGGGTGAGGGTATCAATGACTAAACAGTGGAAAGACACAGCCTGCAAGGATGACTCCAGCTGTCATACCTGTTCCTTCTTGCCTTACTATAACAGCCTAAGTTGGGCTCTACAACACCAAGGCTCTAGTTCTACTGGCCAGAATCCCTCCATACCTCCCTTCTGGCCCAACTGGTAATGGGGGATTCTGACCATGGGGATGAGGCTCCTGTTCATTCTCACTGTAAACACTCCCTTTGAACACAGAGCCATCAGTGGTCCCAGGATGGAGGGAAAGTCTCAAAGAAAAGACCCTGTGCCTTAGATCCACCTTCTGGAATGCACATCTAGGTCCTCTTTGGGTGTGTTCCAAGCAAGTGCCTTTGAGCTTCAAGATTAGAGTCCTCCCTTGTGCATAAATACCCATGAGAGGCCCCTATTAAGCCCCTTCAGGGTAATGAACTATACTAGGATTGGGTGGTCTGGGTTACCAGGGGAAGGGTAACACCAAGGTAGTCAAGCCTGCCTGCTAGAGGACTCTGCCTCTTACCTTTTCCCTCTAAGCACCAGAAACAGAAGCAAGAAGGGGGTAGGAGACCATGCTTGTTCAGATAGCTGTAGAGCCAAGCCAGCTGGGCTCATTATCTGTCATTTCATGGGAGAGGCACACTCATGCTGCTAGAGATGTGGAGGACTTGGCCAAGGCCAAGAAGCCACACATCTGTGATGTCTGTTCAAACTCGGGTACAAATGAAAGAGCACTAGACAAGGGGTCCAAGTCCTAGTTCTGTCAAAACAAGTCACTGGACATGTCACTTACTCTCTCTGGGTGAAGATGAAGTCCCTAGTCATAGGAGGAAGGCATGCGTCTCAGTGCAGCCCGTCTGCTCATCAGCAAGTCCATGGGACCCCATGCAGTGCTGTTTTCAGCGAGCTTCCCTCCCTGTCCTGTCCTCCCTCTGCAACATCCCCTGGAGGACAAATGCCTAAGACACTGGGCAGGCCATGGGACAGGCTCTCCCAGGAGGCTGCAGCAGGAAGTGCAAGAATGGGCTGGCATGCACTCCACATGCCAGGCTGAGAAAGGCCTGTACAAAGAGATGAATGGAGTGAGGCCACAGGCAGGATATAGCATGGAGTGTGAAAGAGCTGGGGATGCCAAAAGTCAGGGAGTGTGACCTCCACCCCCAGCTTGGGTGCCCTCACCCAGTCTTTTCTGAAGGCATTTGGCCTAATGTCTAGGTTTGGACCCAGGCCAATACTCAGGCAGCCAAGTGCTAGAATGATCAAATGTGTTATGAAGCGGTCTCCTGTGGCCAGGTCTCATGACTGAGGACATCCTGATTCCCAGTCTCAGCATCTGGCAAGAGGACGATCAGCAGACAGGTTGCTTTCCTCCTGGAAGGGGCCCTTCAGAGGCCTGCCAGAGCGATGGCAGAGCAGCTGGGTCATGTCAGAGACCCCCAGTCTGCTACTCAGCACACAGCTCCCAGGAGCCCCAGTGGAGCAGAGCACCTTGACCTGCATGTGATGCTCCAGTCCTAGGGACTCCCATGTGGAAGCTAATGAGGCAGAAGGAAGGAGGTGCACCACGTGGAAAAAAGAGCTGGAGGAGATTTGGATTACAGAGGGAAAAATGTAATATGGAAAAAGAATGCCTGGGGGGGGGTAGTATTTGTAAATGTGCTTTACAGGTAAATGAGTTCTACATGAAAGTCTGGAATTTCACCTTCCCCCAGCCCACCCCCAACATCCCAGAATCTAGACTTCTTGGCGTCAGTGCTGGAGGGCCCTGGAAGGCAGCTATCTGAGGGTCTGACACAGGCCAACTCTCTTCAGAGGCAGTGTAGAGTTCAAGCCCCAAGGGGGTAAAGGGAGCCATGGCTGCCTGTTACTCTTGAGGAGCCAGGATTCCTTCTGGCTGTCCTGTGCCCACTTTCTAGTTTTCCACAGGCTGGATACAAGTGACTGCTTGGGGTGACTGGTCCATTTCAGAGGTAGCTTGGCCTCAGGGACCAGCAAGGGCTTCTTGGCAGGGTCCTCTGAGATACTTTGTGGAGGCCAGGGGTCTGGGCAGGGTTAAAACGATGGGGATAGCAGGGCCCATGAACCCTTACCCCAAACAGAGCCCCTTGCCAGAGCCATCTATATGAATTATTCCCACTGTTTCCAGGGCCTCCACCTCTCATGCTGTAGCATGAGAAGAGGCCCAGAGGAACCCTGGGAGCTCTCCTTCAAGGCCTGGGCTGGCTTGGTTCCTCACCCCCTGGACCTAAGAACCAAGGTGGTCTTAAGCTCATCCCAGTAGGGCAGAGATGCTATCCCCATTAGCACACAGACAGCCAAAGGGGTTGAAAGGGATTCAGGGGTCATAGATCCCACCCCCCACCTTAACCAACTCCCTCCTCAAGAATACCCCTGTACCCTCAATGTTGCCACCTATTCAGCCTTTGCCAAAGCAGGCCTGGTGACACACAAGTCCCCGCTCCCCCACTTGCCCCTGACTAACACTGGCCAAAGAATTCCTTTTGTCCTAGTTACAGGTGATTGTGAGTAAAGCTCAAGAGGAAAAGAGGAATGAGCCCCCTCTCCCCACCCAACAATACCTCCCACCCCAGCCGAGCTTGGACAGGCCTCCTCCCAGCTACTTTCTCCCCTTCCTGTCCACCCCGGACCCAGAGTGTCCTGAGCTCCACCCTTACCTATTATCACTGTCCCCATTTTTTTTTATAAGAATATGGAGACTCAGAGAGGAGAAAGAATTTGCCTAAGGCCACACTTTCATTTATTCAACAAGCATTTATGGAGACCTGACAGCCAGGCTGGGTACTGGGCAGACAGACAGACGGACAGGAGCCTATAGCAGCCCTTCTAGGGCACTGCCAGAGTGCTGCATTTCCCAAGGAAGTGCCCTTGGCTCAGGCCGTCCCAAAAGAATGAAAGAATAAGTGGGAGCTCACCAGGCAGAAGTGGTGAGACAAATCCTGGGTTTTTGTTTTGTTTTGTTTTGTTTTGTTTTTAGTCTAAACCAGGCACTGCCTGGTGTAAGCATTTTCACTCATTCTTATGATTGGAACCCTTGCCACATCAAGCTCTCTGGAAAACTGACCTAGTCATCAGAAAATGGTGTGCTGAGCCAATTATCACAGGAACCAGACTACAGGGTAAAGGTCAGGACCACCAGCAACAGCCTGCAGCAGCATGAGGCCTGCCTACCACTGGTCCCAGAGGCCAGGTCTCCTCCCTGACCCAGGGCATGGCCACAGAGCTCCACAGCTACCTCCACCGCTACCACCAGTGGCTCCAGTTCTTGGTTTCCTCTTGCAGTTGGAAATGAGTACACTCCCCACAGGAAAAACCTAGACAGTGGTTCTGAAAGTGGCCTCTAGGTCCCTCTAGAATACAAAACCCCTGGGACATGCGCTTAAGCTGTAAGTTCCTGACTCCCCACATTAGAGTTTGACAATGACATCCATAGGGCCTCTTGACTTTCATTTTTCAGCCCCTTCTCCACCCATACCTGTCCCTCTTGCTTTCCTTCCCCTACCCTTCTCAGTTCTCATTCACTGCTGTGCCCCAGTGCCCAACACAGGCAAGTAATCAGAAAACACTCACCAAACACGTACATTATCTGTGAGACAAAGTAACCTGGCTCCATTCTTAATACTCAAGTGAGTCTTGAGCGGGTACCTCTCTGTGCCTCAGTTTCCCTTTTGGAAAAAAGAACTGATGCGAGCCCTGTCCACTCCCTGACCCCTCCATGGCCACTCCTCAATGAACATTACTGTCACACAAGTGCTCCCATGTCAACTTCCCCCTTCCTAACGAAAATTATCAGAAAAGTTAACAGCAGGGAATCCAGATGAGACTTTGAGGGAGTTCTTTGTATCATTCTCACAACTTTTCTGTGCGTTTTAAATCAATCCAAGATAAACAGTTAAAAATGAAAACAGTAGACATTATTAAAAAAAAGGAAGCAAATCAGATTTTAGTAGGCATCCAGAAGTGAATTTAAGAATTAAATGTTTTGTGGCAAATATTTAACTGTGGGTAGACACCATATGCCTCACTGGTACAGACTGGTAGTGATTTTTAAATCATTTTTCTTTAGATGCGGAACCCACATTCCTCCCAAGCTGGGCCCACCCTCAGCCCTGGCCATCACAGTCGCTGGAGGAGGACACTGTGCAGCAGGTGTTCCTGGCTTCAGCCTCCCTTCTGTACAGGTGACAAAACCGAGGCCTCTGGAGGTTGTGTGGTCTGCTCGGGTTTGCACAACTACATGGTGGCTGAGCTGGTGTTTGAACCCAATCTGACCTCTGAGCTGCTCTCTTACCACTAGGCTGTAAAGACACCTCCCTGGTACATCACACACTCTACTACTGTTCATCTCTCTGCTCCACTTCATTAGTCTCCTGCCAGCTTGCTGACCCTCAGAAGCAATGATGCCAACCTCTCCTGAACATCACTCTCAGGCATGTGGGTCCCCTAGGTGCACTGCCCCTGTCCTGGCATCAGCCAGCTCTCTGCAGACACAGTGGAAATGAATACAGAGTCCCTGATGGATCCTAATCACAGGAGCCAAAGGCCTGGGGCACCATGTGGGTTGCTGCTCACAGCTCTGAAGCCATGGAAAATGGCTCTCCTCTTCTCCAGCCATGATTCTGTCCCATGCCAGGAGGGCCTGGCAGTGGGGCAGCTTCAGGACTCAGCAAGCAGAAAGAAAGCTGGTGTTATGCATGAGCTGGCACCTTATGGGCTGTGGCTTGAAGCAAGATCCAGACCAAAGGGATCAGTCACCCGTGGAGGCTGAGTGGGAAAGGAAGAAGGCAGGCTTCCAGCTTCCAGAGTACATTGAGTCAGATTTGGGATTTTTCTTGCCATGTAACTGAGGACAGTTCAGGGACTAGCTGCTGATGCCTATCTGCCCTGCTAGATCTCAGGAGGCTACATGGGCACTAGGCAGAAACACAAAGAGCACCAGGCATGCTGAGGGAAGCTGAGGTGAAACACTAGCCACCCCTGGGGTCACTGTCTTCAGTGGTTGAAATCTGGACTCTAGTTGAGAAGGAAGTGAGGTGGACAAATTCGATGCTGGTCATTGCTCCCTACTGAGTGGCTGTCCATCTCCCCAGCTAGCCTGTCACTCCTTGAGGCAAAGCCTGCCTGTGATTTCCCTCCAGGCCCCCACTGTCCAGCTCTGGGTAGAACATATAGGGGCTTAGGAAGAACTGGCTTTGGTCTTTCAGGAACACGGGGGAGGCTAGACTCATGCAGCCCCAGTGGATATATAGGCCTTGCCCTGGCAGCTGCCAAGCTCCTTCCCTTACTTCCAAGCCCTCCTCTTCCAGGAAGCCTTCCCTGATACTCCCAGTGAGGGCTGCTCCCCTGCTCCAGGCTCCCATGGCCCCTTGTGTTTATGCTATTCAAAGCTGCAGCACCCAGTATGGAAATGGGGCACCTCTGTCACTGACTTGTGACGTCCAAAGAGTGGAAATGAACAGATGTGAAGCACCTGCTGTGTGCTGCTCTGTGTACCTTCTATCAGCTTACAATAGTTGAGTATAGGGACTCCAGGCAGGCCAGGGCATCTGAAGTCCAGGCCAGGAAGGCACAAGGGCTGGGGCTGATAATTGATGGAAGTGGGTAGGGCAAGTGAGGTGGGTCTTCTCCTTCCCATCCTATGGCCCAGGGGTAATGAAACAAATAGCACAGGCACCAAGACCAGCCAGCAAGCTGGCCTCTGGTCTGTACATCTATGTCCTAGCTAGTTGCTTCTAAGCGGCAACCAGGGCCTTTGAGCTGGCCTCTGGGCTGCCCCTGATTTTTCAGATGAGGCAGTGGAGACCCTGGGAAGGTAGGTACATCTCCTGCTTCCCCTTTCTCCCAGACTTGCCCAGTGTTATGTGAGCTGGTGAGGAAGGAGCAGGAATGCAGAGCCTTTCCCCACTGCCTAGGCAGAAACACAAAGAGCACCAGGCATGCTGGGTGGGACCCAGCTCATGGGACCCTGCTTCCAGTCCCCAGCCAGGTACCATGACCAGAAATCTAAAGGGTCATGAGACCAAAGCAAGACTGGCTCTACTGCTTGATGGGGTGTGAGGGCATGTCTCTCTCAGGGTTCACAGAGTGTGATCCTGAGATGCTTTGCCATCTACAATGTCAAATCTAAGTGCAAACAGCTCAGTGAGAACACAATTCCTACCACATCTCAGATGTTCCAGAGCCCAGGCCCGCTCACACTGACCTCATCTGAACCCCCAACAGCCTTGGGTGGGAGGAGGCCTGGTGTGTTACCCCTTGGACGGATGGAGCTGCCCAAATGCCCCCAAGCTCGGAAGTAGCAGAGCAGACAGAGATGCTGAGCATTCAGTCTTCCTGAGGCCAGGTATCACTCTACCTTTCCAAAGAGGACAAGGCTCTTGGCTCCCCTACCCCCATCCAAACAATTCAGCCACAGAGCCCGTTTGCTGCAGATCCTGTTGATAACACTCAGTGACACTTGATTCGGCGCCTTCTGTCTGGGCAGCTACCTTTCTGGTAGCCCTGCAGGAGACTGCCCTGTGCCCAGCACATGCTCATCACAAGCAATCCTCGAGCCCCCTGCTCTGGGCTCCAGGGTGAGCCAGCCTCTGGGTCTCAGTGTTCTTATCTATAAAATGGACACAGGGTGAATCTAGCTGATCTGAGATGCCCCGATTCCTTTGCTTGCAGTCAACTCTTACAGCACCTTGGCCCCAGGCCATTCACTAACAATCAAATCATTTTTCCAGAAAGGGTGAGAATAGAGGGACCAGGCCAGCCTTCTCTGCCTCTCTAGTTTACTCTCTTTGCTTACAGGGAAAACCAGAAAACCAAGTTCACTGCCTCCTTGGTGGAAGCCCAGGAGGAATGCTTGGAGTGGGCGAGGATCATGGAAGGGGGAACTGAGGCCCTGAGCTGTCCCCGCCACCTGACTGGGTATGGGCGGGGCGTCCCCCACCCCCACCCCGTTGCCTCTCCACCGGGCCGCGCCAACGGCGACTCGACAGCCCTACCTGGCACAGGTGCCCGGATCGCGGGGTGGGCCGAGGAGCGGGCGGACACGGGGCGCGGGCTCCCTCGGGTGGACAGCGCCCAACCGGGCCAGGCCAGGCCGGGCCCGGGGCGGCGGTTGTGCGACGGCGGGAGCCTGGTGCAGCGAAGAGCGTGCAGGGAAGCGAGGAGGCGCGGACTGGGCTCCACCCGCAGGAGAACAAACAGGTTTTCACCGGCGCCCAGTGCCTCGCCCCTCGCCCCTCCCCTCGGCCGGCCCCCTTCCTCTGCCCTCTCTTGGGGTAGGTAGATGCGCCTGGCACATTCCGCACATTCTCCCTCCAGTGTCCTCGGCCCTCCAGCTCCTTCCCAGCCCCGCCCCTCGGGGCTACTGGAGAAATCAAGGCCGGGGCACCCCGAGGCGAGCACAGAGCAAGCTCCAGAAGGCTCTGCCACGGTGGAAAACTTCCAGGCAAATTCCTTTGGGCTCCCGGCTCCAGACCGGGAGGTCTCGGCCACATGAACTCCCCGGCTGCCTACTTGCGCCCCTGCCCACACCCGACGCGATCTGGCCCCGATTCAAGGCCAATGACTTCCACAGATGCTTTGGGTTAATTCTGTCGAGAACTACTGTTCCTAGATCCATTTTACAGATGAAGATCCCAGACAGGGGCGGGGAGGGGGGGAAGGGGGCCAGAGGCTGAGATCATACAGGAAATCCCAGAGGCTGGGAAGAAGAAGAAAGTGAGGGAGCCCGGCTCACCCGCAACACTAGAGAAGTTCTCACCCTGGAAGGCCATGCTGGGAGCACCTTGTCAGCAAGCCGGGCCACCTCACAGGTGACACATCCAGACCCCTAGGACCAGTGCAGTTTGATAAGTGTCATTCATTTGTGCTTTTTGAGTACTTGTGTCATTGAATCATGCTTACTGAGTACTTGCTATGTGCAAGTCACCGGGTTGGGGACTAGGAAGGAGGGGGCTTCAAAACAAGCCCCAACCCTGCCTGTGGGTCCAGGGAATGCCTCTTATGTGAGGAACTTAACTGCCGTCGAACAGACGGCATAGGGTTGGCTAAAAGTTGGCCTATCAGATGATGGGATCAAAAGGATGGACCAACAGTTCCTCCTTCATCAAGCTCTGTCAAGTCTATGTCCCAAATGGCCTTCCAATCCATAGACTTCTGTCCATGCCCACTGCCACCACCCTAGTGCAGGCCTGGACTATAGGACCAGCCTCCTTGCTGGTTTCCCTGCCTCTGGTTTTGCCTTCCTTCCCACCCTGTCTCCACACACAAGTCAGTTTAGTAGTTTATATGCGTGCAACTCTTTGATGGCTTCCCATTGCTCTCAGGATAAAAGCCAAACTTTAAGGGGCCCCAAGAATTTGTGGCACCAACCTTTCTCTGCACATCCAGCCACACTCCCCTGCTTCTGCCTTCTGAATATCACAAGTCCTATCTCCTTGGGGTATTTGCTCCTGGCACTCAGACTCCCTACAATGTCCTTTGTCCCCTTGTCTTAGTCGTTCTCCAAACCTTCACTCAAGTGGCTGTAGATCCTTCTCTGACTGCATGTGCCACCCAGGCAAGTAGATTGCCTCCTTCTGTGTGCTCCCCCAGTTCTCTCTGATGACATAGTTCTAGCATAGTGGCCATCACCTCTATTATTCTACATGGTGAACTCCAAGAGGGCAGGGCCACATCTGAGTCATCGCTGGGACACAAAGACAAGCACAAGGGGTTGGAGGGGATTTGCAGAAGGAGGGAATTGAGGGGTGATTGAGACTCTAGAAATAATTCTCATTATTCTCTTCCTGGGCTTTATCAAGTAGGGAGGAAGTGACCCTGTGTCTATGTGACTATGTGTATAGGGAGTGGGGATGGGGGGATTGTATATAAAGTCACTTCAGTTCATCTGTCTCTTGCCAACCAGCATTTTTCTGCTTCCACTCTGGTGGCCAGTATCTAATGCCTTCCCATCCTCTGCTTGGGTTGCTGGTGGCCATGGATTTGGCTTGGCCTCCTAGCTCCTAAATATACTCACTATATGACCTAGGGTGTATCACATCCCCTTTCCTTTCAAGAAACTTCAGATGTAGAGGGCACAGTGATGGGTTAGATATAAGGGTGAGGAAGAAGGTGGTACTTGCCTCCCAAAGCCTCCAGTGGGAAGGGGAAAGCTTGCTCCAGAGCCTTAAGTGTGGGTGGGTCAGCTGCAGAACACAAGACTGGGGTCCAAAGCCACCAATGACCAGTCAGTGAAGGCTCCCTGGGTTGGGCTTCCCTGGAGCCTCAAGCTCTTCCCATGTCCCAGGTGATTCAGCCCTTGCCCAGGCCAGATATGCCATGACAGTGTCAGCCTAAGAGACCAGCCTTTCTTCAACTCCTCCCTCCCTCCCAGGCTGCCAGGCCCTGCAGCTGATCTCACCTAAAACGGGTTTGACTCGAATGGTAACTGCTTTGCCCTACCCTGCCCTGCCTTGCCCACCTGTTCACTGTCCCAACAGAAACCCCCACTCCTACCAGGGCCACCCCTAGCCACCTCAGCCAGACTTCAAGGTCCTGCCAACTTCATCAGCCTCTTCTTTGACTCCTTGTTCTCAGGCACCTGGGCTCAGACACACCAAGTGCTTTCATACCACTGACCCCTGCACAAGATGTCCCCTTGGTGGTGACCTTCTGCCCACTCTCAACCACAACATTGGCTCATTCACAAACTTTGCCTTGGCCTAGAACTTGGAGGACAAGATTTTAGTGACTGTTGGCTGCCCCCAGACTTGGCTCTACCCCTGCCTGGCCTGAGCTTGGCCCTGTCCCTCTCTATTCTCTGCTCAAGTCTCTAACTAAGGTGAGCTTCATGGTGGGGCCAGGTTGGGCTGTTTGGGTAGACAAAAGGCCTGGAAGGTAGAGGCAGGAGTGGGCAGGTGACAACCCCCCCCCCCCGAAGGGGAAGGGGGTCCACAGCTCATGAGTAGGCAAGAAGACAGATTCTCTGGGAGACCAGGTTGAAGTAAGCAGATGAGTAGGGGGATAAGTGGCTGTTTGGAAAGAACTGGCCAGCAGTGCTCTGAAGAGTTCCCAGGTTAGGGAGGGAGATAATGGGTGGGGTTCTGAAAGCTGTCAGGCCTCAAAGCCAACCCAGGCAAGAGTGTCCTCATATTGAAGACCACTGGAGACAAAGCACTGACCCAAACTCTGCCATTGTACAAATGGGGAAATGGGCCCAGACAGGTAAGGCATCTAGCTGAGGCCACACAACCAGTCTGAGGGAGAGCTAGGACGAAAACCAGGTCTCCAGTTACTCTGGATGGAGCCCCTGCCCAGCTAGGGTGCTCAGGTTCACATGTCTGGAGGGCTGGGCTCCTGTCTGCACCCTAATCCGCTTCTTCCCTCCCTCCTTCCAGGGCTCACCCTGCTGCCTCATCCTCCTAAGCTCTTCAACCAGTTTTCACTTGCTGGGTGACTCTGCTGGCTCCAAGCAGGGTGGGTCCACTCAGGGCAGGGGTACCCAGGCATGGTTGCACCCCCAGTGGCCCCTATGGAGCTCTGAACTTGCAGGGCCAGACCTCTGAGTCTGTAACCTGCTCTCCAGGTTGCTGGGAGCTGGTCCAATCTGTCAGCACATGGGATGAGACCCTACCTGCCCAGTCTTGCCTTTGGGGGGCCCCCACCCTGCCCTGAGCCTGTACTCCAAGCTAAGGGACTGGTCCATTTACCTGGCACAAATATATACTCTCACTCACCAAGTGCCCCCTTTGGGCCTCCTGTTCCCCACCACACTGCCACACCCTCCACCCACTTAGAGACCAGTCAGACCCAGTCCTGGCTTGGAGCAGTTCCCAGTCTGATGGGAATTGCAGACCATTGCAGCTCCAAGGGGCGGAATCCACGCCTTGGGATTTCTTGCTCTGTGGACAGTGGCCTCCCTGGGATCAGGGAGGTCAGGTCACGCAGGCGGGCCTCCCCAGGTCATGTTGACATCTCCCATCCCTGCAGCCTGGACTCTCCACTGCTTTTTGAATCTACCATTTTGAATAACTTCACGAAACACTCTGCCATTGGTTCTGGCCTGTGTGACCTGATGCCCCAAAATGCAGACTGTCTCTTGTCTCTGGCTCTGAAGCAGCCCCAGGCCAGGCCTCCAGAGCACGAGTGCACAAGCTGAGCCAAGGCCTCGCTGGCAGATAAATCCCCGCATGCCCTGAAGAATGGATTTTTGCTGCTTTAAGAATCATCCACAGATCGGAAAAAGAATGTTCTAATTGGAAAACCTCCCCGCCATGGTTTTCCGGAGTTTTAGTACACTTGGCCGGCAAGGAGGCTCCTGGGAGGAGGAGGAAGGGAAGTCATGAGGAGGAGACAGTGGGCTCCCTGCCCAGCGCCCCCTCATCCCTGAGCTCAGCCACTCCGGGCAAAGGGCCACGCTGAGGGTCTCAGTGACAGGGGAATCTGGAAGCTGTCTGGCCATGCTGGGAGTCCCTCCCCCAAGTTAGTCCCAAGCCCTGCTCCCTGGATGCCCTGTGTGGCGGGGGGGGGGGGGTGAGGGTGGGGTGGTGGGGGTGGTGGGGTGGTGACAGAAGCAGCTCAGACTCCCAGAACCCTCTTGAAAGATTGATTCCCACTGTGCACTGTGAGGACTGGCCCAGAAGAGACAAGGTGTGGAAGCTACCACCTGCTCAAAAAACAGGAAGGCCAGAGTGTTGGGGTGTGTGTAACTGCCTCTGACCTGACTAGCACCCTGAGTTGGAAGACCTGGCAGGGGGATACAGGCTGCAAGGGAAAACTGACTTTGTAATAGTTAGATCTGTCTGGCAAGGGTGGGACCTCTCACTCAGGGACCCTGCTAAGCCTGGCCTGGCTAAACCACTGGCCAGTAGAGATGAGGCTATAGCAACCTGAGGGTCTGTCCAGCTCCAAGAGTTTCTGATTTGTTCTTTTTAGCTAAGCATTGCCCTTGCACTTGGGAAATGCCCACCTGGGAAGGGGAAATGCAGTGGATCCCCGAGACTCTTTTACACTGGAGAACCAGGTTACTGTGACTCACTTCTTGTAGGATGTATGCTTCTCTATTAGTCTCTGGAAACTTTCCTGGGTGCTTAGCTGCCTTAAGCTCCTCAAGGGAAACAGCCTTTGAGAGATTGGAGGGAACAGTTCAGAGGCTGCCTCTTCATCCATCTGAGCGGGACCAAGGAGCTGTTGGCCAAAGTCCCCTTTGGCGGAAACTCACATCTTGTGAGCATGGAGGGAAGGGTCTAGCTCTCATCACAAGGGATCAGAAAAGCCAGGATGTGGGGCACACCTGTTCCCTGTCCATTCCACTTGGCTCCAGTAACCTATACCTGTACCTTGACCAATTGCTTTTAGGCTCACTGGCAATGTGTCCTGCGCCCTTCCCTTCCTCCCCAGGCTGCCCAGCTGTGATGTTGAGGACTGCAGCTCCCTAACCAGCACATTTCTGTAGAGCTCTACTAGCCAGTACAGTTGCCACTGGCTGCATGTGGCTATTTAAATTTAATTAATTGCAATTAGATAAAATTGAGAATTCAGTTCCTCAGTCACAATAGCCAGATTTCAAGTGCTCAATAGCCCCATGTGGTTAGCAGATCCTGTATAGATAATGTTTCCATCATGGCAGAAAGTTCTATTGGACAGTGTCACTCTATCTTCTCCAATTCTCCTTAGAGGGAAACTCTCCATTTCATCCTTAACTGACAAGTCCTCCTGCAGCTCCACTCTGTAAGCCTCTTCCTTCTACCATACCCCATCTATCTCTGGATAGACTAGTTTGCCCTTGGTTGAAAACCTTTCCTCTTCAGCAGCTCAGGCCAACTGCTTCATACACCATCCAACATTCAGGCAAGTCTTTATATCTGGCTCATCCTGCTTTTCCACCCAGATCATATGGATGTGAGAAAGTGACTGGGAGGTGGAATAATAAGTGTGTGACTTCAGCATCCATGCCTGTAGACCATTTGCCACCACCCTTCAGGCCTCCCAGGTCTTTGACCCTGACATCTCTGAAGATCCTGTCAATTCCACTGCAACCTCCTCTTCCAACAGGCAGTCTGCATCCTGTCACCTCTGGAATCTCACTGCAGCCCTTACACGTTTTGACCCCTACCTCCTCTTTTTCTAGCAGGCTTGTTCATTGACCTTCTATGAAAGATAGCAACAACTATTTTTCCAGGTCATGGGGACTTCCCACGCATTTGCTCCTCTACTTTCCTCCCATCCATTAACCCTTTTCTCTGTTCACTTCTCGCCCTATACAGCTTAGAGACAATGGCCCATCACTTCAACAACTCTCTTGTCAACATCTGAATCTCCTTTATTGCACTGTCTGTCACCTCCACCTGACATGGCATCAAATCTGGACAAATCCAAACATCTGCTTTCTTCATGCCTGCCCCAAGGCAATGGTAGTACTGGCACAGGTCACAGAACTATGCAAAATAGTATCAATATAAATTTCTGGATCCTACCCCTTCTCACATTCACAAGAACTCCCTTCTTAGTAATTATCCCTTTCTATTTTGCATCATTTGGAGCATTCCCATCAACATTAACAAAATAAAAGAAGAATTTCACTTAACCCACTCCCACCTCCAGTTAGTGTTCCATTTCTCTGCTGCCCTACTGAGCAAAACTCTATGAAAGAGGTATCTAGACTCACTATCTCTACTTCTTCCCCCATTCTTCATAAACCCATTTCCGTTAGGATTTCAACCCTAACACTCACTAAAGTGTTGTCAAGGTTACAAATGATCTCCATGTTGCCAAGCCCAGTGGTCACATCTCTGCCCTTACTTATTAACCTCTTAACCATAGTTGATCACTCCTTAATTATAGAAAAACATGCTTCTCTTGGTCTCTATGACACCCTACTTATCTGGAGGTGTTGAAGGTTAGGAGCACAGCCTCTGGAAATGGACTGTCTGGGTGAAAATCCTGGCTGTGCCAATAAATAGCAGTGTGACCTTGGGCAAGTTACTTGTCCTCTCTGGGTTTCCACTTCTCACCTGTACAACAGAGGTAAGAATACCAGCATCTGCCTCATTGTAAAGGTTATATGGACAGTACTAAGAATAGAGCTTGTTACATAGAGAGATGCTCAATGAAATCACCATATGGCTGTTGATGGGCTTTAGGACATGCTACCCCAAAACATGGTACCATGGTATATTGAATATTTTAAGATGAAGGAGTTTGACAAAACAGCATAAGCAGGAAGGTTTCCGACCTTCCCTCTGCTCCGCCCCTCCCCCCCACAGCAGATCATAAGACCCTCATGTAAGAAGTGCTCTCCCTATACTCTTAGGAAAAGAACATCCAAGGGGGAGGGAAATGCCAAGAAGTATCTGAACAAACAGGCTTTGCTAAGTTCCCCCCAGTTTATCACACTTAGCTCAAACTCTTTACCCTGTCATATCTTTTCACAACTCTCCACTCTTCACCAAACCTAGCATGAAAACACTCAGGTTTAACCATTTTTTCAGGTCTTCATTTCCTTAGAGGGCTCCCATATCACATAAAACTTATATTAAATAAATGTGTATGCTTCTCTCTTGTTAATCTGTCTCTGTCAGTCTAGTTTTAAGACCCAACCAAAGACCCTAAGAGGGTTCAGGAAATCTTTTTCCTCCCTTTCAATGTATAAAGGTCCACTCAAGCTAAACATGTCCAAACAAAACTCCATCCCATCCAAATCTCTCTTCTCTAGGTCTCCCTAATCTCCATCAGTGGCACCTCCCAGATGTGCAAGTCAAAGGCTAACTTGATTTTTCTTTCTTCCCTCATCTCCACATCTAACCAATCAATAAGTCCTGATTGCTGCTCTACTTTCTAAATATACCCAGATCCCGAGCACTTCTAACCACTTCTACTGCCACGACCAGGCTAGTCCTAGCCAGTGTCTTCATTCACCTCACCAATGTCTCCTAGCTTCCAGTCTTGCCCTGCTGCATGTACTGACCACAAGTCAGCCAGAGCCATGATCCTCTATGCTCTCGGTCTGAGTGATAAGGTAACTCCATTCACCCAGGTGTCCAAACTGGAAACTGGGGTGCCATTTGATACTACTCTTTCCCTCTCCCACTCCAAGACCCAGTTAAGTGTCTCTTCCTGGGCTGCCCTTCTGCCCCAGCACTCATTACTCTGCAAAGTCACTGTCTCCTGTCTCACTCCTTCCTTCCTCCTGGATACAGTAAGAAACACATCTCATGCTTGCCCACTCACCCAAGCACTTGGTACAGTGCCTGAGTGGGTACACAAAAAATATTTGCCAAATAAATGAAGGAAAGGATAAAGGTTCATTTCAAATGCAGTGTGTATGATCAAGGTGGCATTTCATATCAGCGGATTAAAGGTGTATCATTCAATAGATGATATTGGAACAACTGGCCATTTGGAAAAACAAGCTGGATTTCCTACCTCACACTCCACACTGAAATAAACTCCAGATGGCTCAGAAATTTAATGTAAAAAAATTGAAACCATAAAAGTACTAGAAGGAATCCTGGGGTGTGGACTGTCTTTCTAAGTATGTCATGAAAACCAGAAATCATAAAATAAAAGACAGAGAAATTGAAAACTTCTGCATGGCAAAACCCACTGTAACTGTCATTAGACAAATGACAAACGAGGAAGAGTTATTTGCTATTTGCACCACATATGGCAGGGAAAGTCTTAATCATCCTAAAATAAAAAGGGGCTCCTTTCAAAGCAAGCAAATAGGAAAATAGGCAGCAAAGAAGGGAACAAACAATTCACAAAAGAAGTTCATTAACATATGAAGGAAATGTAAATGTAGTCAGAAATTCCTATCCCTCTCTCAGATATGGAAAAGTGAAAATGGGTATCCTAGGGGTGAGAGTATTAATTGTAACATTTCTGGAAGGGTCATCTAGAAATATATAACAAAATGAAAGAGGAAGACTCCCTTTGACCCAGCAATACCAACATTTAAAAATTCCCTTTATATATATATACACACATATACACACACACATAATGGTATATATGTAAATTATATAAAATGTGATGCAGGTAAACATGTACCCACTAGCCAGCATCATTGTCTAAGCCTTTTGTCCTGAGTCCTGGTACTCAGGATGACCTGTCCTGGCTTGGGATGAATGACTAATGTCTCTACTTGTGCTCTTGATCCCATCTCCTGCCACTTACTCAGGAACATCCCACTAACATTTTGCCCTTTCTCTTGGGTCATCAATTATTTCCTCTTGGTTGGATCATTCTGATCAACATGCAAATGTGTTATAATTTTTCCCACCATAAAAAAGTTTTTTCTTTTGTTTAATGTTTATTTTTGAGAGAGAGACAGAGAGTGCAAGCGGGGAAAGGGCAGACAGAGAGGGAGACAGAGGATCCAAAGTGGGCCTCAGGCCTCGGCACCGACAGCAAAGAGCCCAATGTGGGCCTTGAACTTGGAAACCACAAAATCATGACCTAAATCAAAGTTGGACGCTTAAGCAACTGAGCCACCCAGGCGCCCCAAAAAGTTTTTTCTTGATCACATCTTTCTCTTTAGCTGTTCTCCATTTATTGCCCTTCTCCCCTTCTCAGTAACAATCCTGGAGAGAACCATCCACACTCCCTGTGACTGATTCTGTTCTATCTCATTCCACAGAGATGGTTCTTATCAAAACTACCACTGCTTTCCATGTTGCTAAATTGAACGGTCAGTTTCTAGTTCTCATTTTACCAGATATGTCAGCAGCTTTTGACATAGGAAACATTCCTTCTGGAAACACTTTTCTCCTGGCTTCCAGGACACCTTACTCTCCTGGCTTCCCTTAGACCTTACCAGCTCCTTTTAAGTTTCCTTTGACCTCTTCTCTTCACTCCTACCCTGTCTAACTTAACTTTGGAATAACCCAGAACTCTCATGTCTTTAAATACCATATGAAGGCTGATGAATCCCATATTTTCATCTCCAACTCAGGCCTTTCCCCTGAATTCCAGATTCCTGTATCACAAGACCTATTCAATATCTCCACTTGTATATCTATTAGGCATTGTATTTGGTGTCCAAACCAAATTCCTTATCAGCCTTTTCTTCCAGACTCATTCTTCCCATAGCTGTCCCTACAAAGTTGGTGGTCACACTATCCTTCTAGTGGCTTGGGCTGAAAACCGTGGTGTGATCTTTGACTCCTCACTTTCTCTCACTCCTTACATCTAATCCATTAGGAAATCCTTCAGCCCCACCTTCCCAATAGATGCAGAAATCTGGCCACTTCTCCCCATCTCTACCATTTGGTGAGTTTATAGTTGTTTTGTTGTTAGGAACAACATGGCTCTGAAAATTCCCTTATACATCTAATCACACAGGCAAGAGATTCCGCAGATGAGCAGTTCTCAAACTTTGGTGAATATCAGAATCCTCTGGAGGGCTTATTAAAACCCAGAGTGCTGGACCTCATCCCCAGAGTTCTTGATTTGGTTTGGAATCCATCCGAATTTCTAAGAAGATGCCAGGTGATGCTGCTGTTACTAGTGCAGAAATTATACTCGGAGATCCATAGCTCTAGGGTATATTATACCCAGGAGTGGAAATGCTGGGTCATAGGATTCATGCGTGTTCTATCTGACAACAGAACACTGATTCCTATTCCTTTCAGTACTGCTTGAGAGTTCCCAGTGATCCACATCCCTGCCAACCCTTGATGTTGTCAGACCTGTTGTATTAACAACATAGTACATACAAAATGTTAGCTCATTGTGGTTTTGAGTTGTATTTATCTTCAGGTGGCAAATACATGGGATATGGGGTGGGGGACATAAGTACAAGTATACTCATTGTAACATTGTTTATGACATTTAAAAACTGGTAACAATCTAGGTTTCCATCAATAGGTACTTTCAAAATTTACAACAGGATACTATGTGAGTGATGAGGATGATGATTATAGGTCTCTAGTTATGGATATGGAAAATGCCTATAATATATTGTTAAACAAGAGGGGAAAAGAAGTTTACCTAAGATACATGACAGCATGTAGAGTGTGATTTCATTTCTGTAAAATTGTTCAAAGGAATTGAGAAACACCTTGGATAATGTTAATACTTGTTATCTTTAGGAGATGTATTCAGGGTTACCTTTACTTTCTTTTTTAAAATTTTCTGTAATGTCAATTCTTTTTAAGTGTGCATATCTCCTTTTTCTTTAAAAGAGTGATTTTGAAAAAATACATTCTGATATTTATGTTTGTATATAATAGAAAGTATCTGGAAGGTTTCACATGAAACTGGTCAGAATGGCTGCTTCTAGGCAATGGGTTTGTGTGGGCTGAGTGGGAAGGTACTTTGAGTTTTCTCTTTATTCCATTCCGTACTCTTTGATTTTTATGACAGTGTATTACTTTCATAATAAAAAAAAACACACTAATAAAAACAAAAAAGAAAAGAGAGTTATTCTTAACACCCAAGCCAGCCCTGCCAGCCCCTGCTGTTGCCAGGCCAGCCCGGCCCACCTAGCTGTGCTGAGGCTCCAGAGACTTCACAAGGAACCCACTTAAGTTGTGCCAGACCTCCTCTGGCCAGGGAGCTTTCAAGCTTTGGAGCCAAGGCCAGTCATTGGGTTGCCCAAGAAAGAGTTCCTCCTGCTTCTGGGTGGTGCCTTGAGCCAAAAGCAATGTGTCACCCCCATAAAGCCTGTGCCTGTGGGCTCCCGCACCCTCTGTGGTGGAAGGAGAGGCCAGCCCCCCAGAGGGCACAGAGAGAAACGATTAACACAGCCAAGGAGCTGTCAGAGGCGGGCAAGCTCCAATAATGAAAATCAGTGTCTCTAACAAAGCACTTTTAAGTCTATAAAGATCAGAGGTAGGAGGAAATAAATTCTACAAAATCAGAAGGTTGTAGAGATGATGAATGTGAAGTCATCTATGACACACTTGGATGCTAGAATCAGAAATCTCCCCCAACTGAGAAAGAATTAATTTGATCTAAAACAAAGACTTCACACAGCATGAACTGGATGTGCAATGGGACTGCGTACAGTTGTAGTTTCTCGAAAGGCACCAGAAGGAGAGATGCTTCCTCTTCACAGCAGCCCCTCTGAGCTCTGAGTGACTACCACATCAACACATGTAGCTAGCTCAGTCTCTTCGTGGAGTGTATCATGTGGTCATCATTCATTTTCCTTTGTCTCCCCCACAGCTCACAAGTTCCAGAAGACAGAAACTGGCCCCCATTCCTCTCCTGCCTCTTCCTAACAGGCATGAGGCTTAGCACACACTAAGTACTCAGCAAGTGTTGGGACAATGGAATGGGATCATCTCAATATAGAAAGAAAACAAAGATGCTATTTTGCAAATGCCCATGTTTCAAAATTGAAAGTAGACAGTCATAGCTGGATACCTCCTGGCATTACTCCCCAATCTGCTAGGGCCCAGTATGCCCATCAAGCCAGTAACACACAGAGCTTGGCTCACACTGTTGAGTTCAGCCTCCTTGGACAAGTGGGTCCCTCTCTAGGAACTGGCTTGGAAGAGGTGATAGTCTTTTGAATGTATACTTTCTCCTTAATAAAACTGCCATAAAAGGGGTGCCTGGGTGGCTCAGTTGGTAAAGTGTCTGACTTTGGCTCAGGTCACAATCTTGTTCACAAGTAGGAGCCCAGTAAATACTCGGTGTGTTTTTAAAACAGGTTAAATTCTGCTTTTTAAAGCTTTTTAAAAAAATTCATGTATATTTGCTCGAAAATATCACAATTGTATAGGATTGTATGAAGTCATTCCAGAAGGTGCTCCCTGAGCTCCATTCCTTGCTTCTCTCCCTGTGATACAGACAGAGGGAAATGACATCCAGAGGCAGGCTTCAGGTGGTCACACATGTTCTGAGTGTCTGCCTTGAGCCAGGCCTTGGTCCCACGTAGCTCTGTCTGGTAGGGGATACAAAAGTGCCTAAGAGGCTTAAAAAGTCACTGAGTCCTGAGGCAAGACCAGCCACTGGGATGTGGTGGGAGTCAGTGGGTAGAGACAGAATGATATTGGGGGAAAAATGGGAAGAGTTGGTGGTGGAAAGAATAGCCTGGAGGGGAGCCTGAATATGGCAGAGACCATACCCATTTAGAGCTTCAGGCCTCAAGGAAGGAGGAGGCAGAGGTGGAAAGTGGAAGTCATGTCTTCTTGGGGTAGCTGAGAGCTCTTTCAGGTCACAGGTCTCAGCCCCTGGCTATGCCCACAGGGGATACGGGCTGCTCTGTCAATGCTTGCAAAAAAGGAGAAGGATGGAGGGAGAGAGGGAAGGAAGGAGAGAATGTCCTGTGAGTGAAATGCCACCATCAATCAAGTTTCTTTACAGCTCATTCCATATGCGTAAAAGCTGGATTCACGGAAGTTTTTTTTCGAGATGAGTAAATCTTTATTCATTTATTATATTTCTCCAGGGAAAAAAGCAGGGTAGAGAGAGAAGGTCAGCATGTGCTTCAAGATAATAGAAGGAAGAAAAAAATAATGGAAAAGATAAGAATCTAAAATGCCAACCCTAAATGGGGGTGGGGGAAGGAGTGGGCTTCCTGCTCCATGAGCTTGGGAAGAAGAGGAAGGGATCAGGAAACTGGCAAAGGCAGAGCCCCACCCTATGAAGTCAGGACTCCACATAAAGCTAAGTAAATGTGGATTCACATTTGTCTGTCTTCTATTAGCTCATTTGTGGCCCCTTTGATGCAAGTTTCTTGCGCCAGCAGAAACATTCCTATATGGCTGGGATATACTTTCATCTCCCCTTTCCCTGGCCACCACTCCCAGGTTCCACAGGCAGTACCCCACTAGCCCTCGTGTCCCTTGGTCTGGAGGGGTTAAACTGGCCCGTGCACAAATAGGACAAGGGTTTGGTGTTCATTAGAACAAGGAATGGGCTTAACCTGGAGGGAGTTTGGGCTAGGAATGAGAAAGAGAGAGGGTGCCTACTTGCTTCAGTTACTTGGACAAATCTTTTACACGGGAATTAGATTTATTCATGTGAAATAATTGAGGAAGGGAATGGAGCAGGAATTTAGTCTTCAGGACTGCCATTCTGAGGGGCAGGTAATGAAACTGGTTTGGGAGAGAGTGAGACTGAAGAGCCCATGTGACATCCAAGTGGAGAAGATGAGCCGACAGCAGGATATTATAGGCCTGGGCCTCAGAAGGACTTTCCAGAATGGAGACCAAGTGTGTTGGGGTAAAGGCAATTTTCAATGACCCCTGGAGGCCACAGAGGACATGGCATCACCTAAGCATTATGGTAAGAGTTGAGTGCATGTAGAATGTTAAGGAAGGTCAGGGAGGAGCCCTGCCCAGCTCCACCAAAAAGAATCCCCAATGAGGAAGGAGCCTGAGAAGAAAAGGTCAGAGATCAGGCATCAGGAGTCACATTTGCCAAGACTCATCCTGTTGCAAGGAGCAGAGGAAGTGAGCATGGCACAGAGGGAACAGGATGCCCATCAGGTTTGAACTGCTTGCTCCCAAATGATTTGTTCCCTCTAAGAGCCAAGGACTACTATAGCCACCAGCTAAAAATGCCCAGGATGTACAAAAGATGGCAACAGAGACCTTACCATTGTCACTAGCCACTGTTGCCACCCCTTGCCACTCCCACACCTCCCCCTACCAGGGAAGGAAGGAGAGTAGGAGCTGGTTTGTGCATGGCAGGGGATTGACAGTGGAGAGATTCCCAAAAAACCCTCAAGAATTCAAAACTCTCCCATGAGTTCGTGTCCGTTAATTTTCTTGAAGAGGGTGTGGTGGTGTGAGGGCCTCAAGGAGGCTGCACTAGGGGAAGGGAGAGTTAAATCAAGTCTGAGATTGACATTTTAATCTGCTCTCTATTTCAATAACCAAGCTTCTAAAACCTGCCCAAGATGCTATTAATGAATGGGCATGCCTTGCTTGACGTGGCTCAACTGAAGAGAGTGATTAGAGATACCTAAATAGCTGACGGGTTTTAATGCCTTCTATGTTGGACCCTGTGCCCAGAGCTTTATAGAAATCATCTCAGTCCACCCCTACAGCAGCCCTCTGAGGGAAACACTAGGACTATCCCCATTTTACATATAAGGAGACAAAGGCCCAAGGTCACACAGCTAACAAGTGGAGCTGGACTCCTAACCTCCACTGTTATTAGCTCAATTATTCAGTACATGTGGAACCGGGTTGGGGGCATTTGTGGCAGCTACACTAGTCTCACCAATGGCAAAGCTAATACTTATTAAAAGGTTACTATATGCCAGACATATTGTTAACAGCCTCTGTTAGTAGATGTCTTGGGAAAATTCTCTTGAGGGACTTGCACTACACTAACACTTCCTAAGGAGACTTTCTTTTTTTGGTCAAAATTAAATTACTAGAATTGTGCAGGCCTTAAATAGAAGAGAGGCTGATGCAACTTGCTGCTTATGCCAGAGTTTAAACACCTGTACAGAATGTCACATTTGAAAGAAAGCATGTAATTGGCTTTTAGCAAGATATTTCTAGAAAGATCAGAGAATGACTTGTATTTGGGCAGCCTAACTTTGACTATCTGACTGCCTGAAAGGAGAGAGAGAGAACTACACATGGTCCAGATTAGGACACTGAAACTCAGAGCAATGAGGTCATTTGCCCAAGGCCACTCCACTCAGGAGTGGCTGAGTCTGGAGAGCAATCTGAGGCAGCCAGAGACCTTCAGAAAAATCTCTCTGCTGGGTACCACTAAATTCCCCCAGGAGACTCAGTTTGCTGGTTCTGAAAGCCCTAGAAGGGATAGTACACACATGTGGATGCATACCTCCAGTGTGGATGGGGTGCTGAGGGACTTTATATTTGACAGATTCTATTTCCTCTGCCAGGCTGGAGGTCAAAGCTCACCTTGAGAGGAACCTTCCTGAAGGTGCAGGTCAGGAGGGGAAGGGACAACCTTTGAAACATACACATGTCAAGGCTTTACCCCTAGAGCTCCTAATTCTTTGAGATAAGTTCTGACAATTCACATTTTTAACAAATGTCCCTGGAGATTCAGATGTACTCCAAAGATTAAGGACTGTGGCTCCTGAGTAAGGCATGCAGGGTGGGGTGGGGAGTTTCAGGAGAGTAAAGCAGGGGTGGAGCTGGAAAAATTGTGTGGCCAGGAAACTTCCTCAACCTGGTTTGTCAGCCTTGGGTCCAAGGGCATGAAGGTATTAAGGATACCAAAGATATGAAGGTAACTGAAGGATGTTCACATTTATTTAAAATGCATTTTGGGGGGCGCCTGGGTGGCTCAGTTGCTTAAGCTTCTGGCTTCGGCTCAGGTGATGATCTCACAGTTAGTGATTTAGAGCCCCACATTGGACTCTGTGCTGATAGCTCAGAGCCTCAAGCCTGCTTCAGATTCTGTGTCTCCCTCTCTCTCTGCCCCTCCTCAGCTTGCACTCTGTCTCTTTCTCTCTCTCAAGAATAAATAAAACATTTAAAAAACTAAAAAAAAATTAAAATACATTTTTGGGGCACCTGGGTGGCTCAGTCGGTTAAGTGGCAGACTTTTGATGTCAGCTCAGGTCTTGATCTCAGGGTCATGAGTTCAAGCCTCATGTTGGGCTCCATGCTGGGCATGAAGCCTCCTTAAAAAATGCATTTCATTAGAAAGTTTGACTATTGGTGTGTTATTGTTCTCAAACTGAATTTTATCATTTACATTAATATGAATTGATAATAATATGTGTATTATTTTCCTTATTAAAATATTGAAAATAGGGGCACCTGGGTACTTCAGTCAGTTAAGCGTTCGACTTCAGCTCAGGTCATGATCTCGTGGTTTGTGGGTTCAAGCCCCGCATCATGTTCTGTGCTGACAGCTCAGAGCCTGGAGCCTGTTTCGGATTCTGTGTCTCCCTCTCTCACTGCCCCTCTTTTGCTCATGCTCTCTCTCTGTCTCAAAAATAAACATTAATTTTTTTAATATTGAAAATATTTTCAACTTTCCAGTATGATTTTTTCACCTATAGTTATTTAGAGGTATGTTGCCTAATTTCCAAACATGCTAAAATTTCCAGCTGCTTTTATTATCAATTTGTAGCTTAATTGCATTATTATCAGAGAGTACACTCTATATGATTTCAATCCTGTTCCCTGTAGATATCTTTTGAGTTTTTAATTCATTTCCTTAAACATAGTAAACGTAGTTCATTTATAGTATGTGTCTGATAAGGACGGTTGCCACAGGTGAGCTCAGGAAAGTGACTGAGAGTTGAACTATGGAGCTAGTGTCTCCCTGTAGATCTAGGACATGTTACTGGGAGTCAGTATTGTCCACACTTTAGTTACTTGCATGCTATCTTCACCAATTTTTGCCATATCTAAGTACCACATATACAATTATTTACTTAAAATGTGTTCTTTAAATTGACTCATTCTTCCAAAGTCATACATATTTACATTAAAGGTAAATTTTATATTACTATTCCAAATGGAAAACTAGTCATTTGCCATAAATAGAGGGGAGCCATAAAAAGAAACATTACAATAAAAAGGGAATAATATGACATATTAACTAAAATATTGTGGTTTTATGAATGGTTTAAGACTGAGGCCTGTTCTCTTATTGTTAAAGTAGAAAATTTACCAAGTGTTTGAGGATCTAATGAAATGCTAGCAGTATAGTGCAGGGCAGTAGGCAAAGGATGGACTTTCCAATACACATTATCTGTAACATAACATTAAAAAAACACTTTTCTCAACATTTTGCAATCACCATTGCAAAAAAAATCATCAATGGATGCTAAGTCTATGGGAGGGGGCAAGTTACATGAAAATTATTTTTATGGGGGGAATGTAACTATACAGAGGAGAACTTGGCTATCACTTTGGGTAATCAAAATTAACATCATCTACTGAGAAACTTAACAGAAGTCCATGGGGGAGGGGAAGAAGAAGAAAAAAAGAGGTTAGAGAGGGAGAGAGCCAAAGCATAAGAGACTCTTAAAAACTGAGAACAAACTGAGGGTTGATGGGGGGGGTGGGAGGGAGGGGGAGGGTGGGTGATGGGTATTGAGAAGGGCACTTTTTGGGATGAGCACTGGGTGTTGTATGGAAACCAATTTGACAATGAATTCCATATTTAAAAAAATTAAAAAAATAAATAATTAACATCATCTATGGACTTCAAGCTGTATTACAAAGGTATAATCATCAAGACAGTATGGTACTGCCACAAAAACAGACACTCAGATCAATGGAACAGAATAAAGAACCCAGAAATGGAACCACAAACATATGGCCAACTCATCTTTGACAAAGCAGGAAAGAATATCCAGTGGAATAAAGACAGTCTCTTCAGCAAGTGTTGCTGGGAAAACTGGACATGGAGAAAAATGAACCTGGACCACATTCTTACACCATATACAAAAATAAATTCAAAATGGATGAAAGACCTAAATGTAAGACAGGAAGCCATCAAAATCCTCAAGGAGAAAGCAGGCAAAAACCTCTTTGATATTGGCCACAGCAACTTGTTACTCAACACGTCTCTGGAGGCAAGGGAAACAAAAGCAAAAATGAACTACTGGGACCTCATCAAAATACAAAGCTTCTGCACAGTGAAGGAAACAATCAGCAAAACTAAAAGTCAACCAACAGAATGGGAGAAGATATTTACAAACGACATATCAGATAAAGGGTTAGTATCCAAAATCTATAAAGAACTTATCAAACTCAACACCCAAAAAACAAATAATCCAGTGAAGAAATGGGCAAGGACATGAATAGACACTTCTCCAAAGAAGACATCCAGATGGCCAACCAACACATGAAAAAATGCTCCACATCATTCATCATCAGGGAAATACAAACCAAAACCACAATGAGATACCACCTGACACCTGTCAGAATGGTTAACATTAACAACTCGGGCAACAACAGATGTTGGTGAGGATGTGGAGAAAGAGGATCTCTTTTGCACTGCTGGTGGGAAAGCAAGCTGGTGCAGCCACTCTGGAAAACAGTATGGAGGTTCCTGAAAAAATTGAAAAAACAGAACTACCCTACAACCCAGCAATTACACTGCTAGGTATTTATCCAAAGGATACAGGTATGCTGTTTCAAAGGGGCACATGCACCCCAATGTTTATAGCAGCACTATCAACAATAGCCAAAGTATGGGAAGAGCCCAAATGTCCATCGATGGATGAATGGATAAAGAAAGTGTGGTATATACATACAATGGTGTATTACTCTGCAATCAAAAAGAATGAAATCTTGCCATTTGCAACTACGTGGATGGAACTAGAGGGCATTATGCTAAGCGAAGTTAGTTAGTCAGAGAAAGACAAATATCATATGACTTCACTCATATGAAGACTTTAAGACACAGAACAGATGAACACAAGGGAAGGGAAACAAAAATAATATAAAAACAGGGAGGGGGACAAAACATAAGAGACTCTTAAATATGGAGAACATAGAGTTGCTGGAAGGGTTGTGGTAGGGGGGATGGCCTAAATGGGTAAGGGGCATTAAGGAATCTACCCCTGAAATCATTGTTGCACTATATGCTAACTAACTTGGATGTAAATTAAAAAAATTAAAAAAAATTAATATCATCTAGATGATACCCTTACAAGGACACAACATCATTTCATTGGGTACTCATGTGGGAAAAAAATGTCCTTGGATCCTACTGTATATGATACAAAAAATTAGTTTCAGACAGACTGCAGGTCTAAATACGAAAGGTAAAACAACAAAGCTTCTAAAAGAAAAACAAGAGAATATCTTCGTGAACTTTGAGTGGTGAAAAATTTCTCAACCATGACACAAAAAGTACTAAATATCAAATAAACATTTGATAAGTAGAATAAATGAAAACGAAGAACTTCTGTTCATGAAAACATACTGTTGAAATGAAAATCCACCCCAAACATGAGAGAAGATCTTCACAATACAGAAATCTAACAGAATACTCATCCACAATATATCAAAGAAATAAACAAATAAACAACTATAAATCAACACTATGGGTAGGTGAGCTAATAGGAAAGCAGGTAAAGATCAGAACAGGTACTCCGTCTCAGTAGTTCTCAGGAAAATGCACATTAAGGCCATAAGATGTCACATTTAAAAGAAAGAACACCAAGTGTTGGCAAGGATATGGGGGCAACTAGAACACTCGCAGATTGCAGATGGGAGGGTAATTTGGTACAACCACTTTGGAAAATTCTTTGTCTTTATCTGTTAAAGCTAAATATATGAGTTCTCTGACCCAACAACCCCGTTATTGTTATAAGTTGAATTGTGTCCTTCCAAAATTCATATATTGAATTCTTCTACCCTGCCCTGTACCTCAGAATGTAACTGTGTTTAGAACTAGGGTATTTCAGGAGTCATTCAGTAAAAATGAAGTCATTAGAGTCCCACTTGGAACAGAGTGGGCCTTAGGCCAATATGACTTCTTATAATGAGAGGAGATTAGAACACAGACATGCACGGAGGGAGCATGTGAAGACACAGGGAGAAGAGAAGTCTGCAAGCCAAGGACAGAGGCTGCAGAAGAAAGTGAAGCTGCTGACATCTTGATCTTGGACTTCTAGTCTCCAGAACTGTAAGAACCTAAATTTCGGTTGTTTAAGCTACCCCATCTGTGGTACTTTTTCATGGTAGTCTGAGCAAACTAAAACAGGTATATAGTCAACACAATTGCATATACATGTTCGACAAAAGGCATACAAAAGGAATATCCATAGCAGCATTATTTATAATAACCAAGAGCAACCCCAATGCCCATCAAAGTAGAAAGAACAAGTCAGTCATGCCATGTCCACAACAGTGGAGCATGAACTCCAACTGCAAACATATGGATGAGGCTCTCATACATAACGTGGAGGGGCAGAAGCCAGATGTGTAAGAGCACATACAGTGTGGTTCCATTTATGTAAAATATAAAAATGGGCAAACCTAATCTCTGCTGCTAGATGTCTAGGATAGCGGTTAGCCACAGACACATAGTGAGTAGGGGGGGACCAAGAGAAGGGGCTTCTGGTGTGCTTGGTCATATTATGTTTCTTGATCTGAGTGCTTTTATACAGACATGCTGTCTTTGTGAGCTGTCTTCAAGCTGTACACTTATATATGATATGCATGATATGCATATTCTTTTGTGTCTATTTTGTTTCAATACAGTTTAAAAACACAAGAGCACCAAATTTGGAGGATTCCCCCTGCCCCCAGTAGTCTGCAGGATTGGAAGAGAATTGAACAGGAATGGCCTTTCTTTATTTGTTACAAGTACCATTGACAATGTTCCAGCCTATGTGCTGGGACACACGGGGTGAGGGAAATGAGCAGCTTTTGCCTGGCGTTTAGTGGGGACTGGCAAGAGCAGACTGCCTGGCTCATGGAGACCCTGGCTGCTGGGGGGAAGACAAAGGCAGGCGCAAATAGAGTCAGGAGACCTGGGATGAGGCTGTTGACATCATCCATGTTATCAGTGGCATAGTTGAAGACAGGACGCCAAACCAGTCCCCTGACTCTGTGCACATTTACTATCTGCCCACGGGGGACCCTGGTGTGGTAAGGACAGCTGCAGCCCTGCCCCTCCCCACCATGCCTCATGATCCTTATGGTCTAAATGTCTCCCCACTCTAACTTGGAATAGGCTCCTGCCTCCAGGCATTGCAAACAGCTATTTGCCCAGCTCAAGTACTGTTCATCTGCTGGGGTCCTGAATAGAAAGAGTAAGGGGATTCTTCTCCTTTGTTCCACAAGGGGGGTACACAGGCTCTGAGGGTGAAAGAAAGAGCCCCACAGGGCTATTTCTGGGATATCTGAAGATACATCTGAGTTTTTGTAGTCTTTTGTTTAAAAATTCCAGTAAGAGCATCTCAGTGATGTGGAACAGGGCAGGGGTGTGTAGATCAGACACAGACACACATAGTCACAGAACCATTTGTGTCATGTGTATTTTATTGGCCAAGAGTGCCCATAGCTGGTCATTTTCTAAAGCCTGTGGAGTGGAGGAGGGTAGAGGGCCCTCCCAGATCAGTGTTCTGTGGGACGGTTGCAAAAGGCACAACATGTTACCACAAGACAGGCTCACAGCTCAGCAGTCACCAGACTGCCTGTGGCTAGATCTGGGCACGGAATGGAAATGATGTCACTAGAGCGTCACGTTATTTCATCCAATTAACTGAGAGTTAATTACTATGTCCAAAGTGCTTTGAAGCTGAGGAGCACTGTTTATTCACAATTAAGGTGGAAGTGGTAAGCTCAGAGAGGCTGCACAAGGGGTGCTGGCATTAGAATGGGAAGATGGGCAAGGATTCTGCTTCTGTCTTGCTGTGAGGAGCTAGGGGACATTTGTGCAAGTGTCTGTAGGAGTGTCCTGGGGCTGCTGCAATCAAGTGCCACACATCGGTGGTGGCGGGGGGGGGGGGGGACTAAGACAACAGGCATTTATCCTTTCACAGTTCTGGAGGCCAGAAGTTTGAAATCAAGCTGTGGGCAGGGCCATGCTCCCTCCAGGGGGGAAGATCCTTCCTACCTCCTCCAGCCTCCAGCTTCTGGCATTACCCCAGGCATTCATTCCTTGGCTCAGGGCCACATCACTCCAATCTGTGCCTCTGTCCTCCACATAGCTGTCTTCCCTGTGTCCGTGTCTCTATTTCCTCTTCTCATAAAGGCCATCATATTGCATTAGGGCCCACCTGAATGACCCCATATTAATGTAAGTGATAAAATTCATTTTGAGAACAGTGGCACACCTAGAGTCTTCAGTCCCACTTCTTCTAGAAGCTTTGGCTCTCTCAGTCACCCCCACGTTCCAGTGCTGAGGAAAGAGTGAGGGAGGGATACTCTTAGGAATGAAGCACTCATTGGACACTGGAGATCAGATGGGTCCTGTTATGGGTTGCATTATGTCCCCCCAAAAGATATGTTGATGTCCTAATTCCCAGTGCCTGTAAATGTGACTGGATTTGAAAATGGGTCATTACTGTTTTCTCATTGTTGCAGGGTTCTCTCTGGCTCTGTGGAGCACTCCTGCTGGGGTGGAGAGAGGTAGGCCCCAGAGTGTCAATGCCTGCGCTGGCCTTGCAGGGATCACAGGGATCACAGGTAGGCCCTGCCTTGAAGTACTTCTTAGTGCGGAGGGAGGCAGGTACATAAGCCAGGAGTCTTGGGCTAGAGTCATGGGTGGAAGAAGCCCCAGGCAGGCACAGTGGGAGCCTGGGAGAGAGTACAGCAGGAGGTTCACCTGGCCTGGCTGCCAGCCCAATAGAGACTTGTAGGAGTCAGCCAGGCAAGGACAGCAGAAGGCATTCTGGGGAGAGGCCCCCATGTGCTGCCATTAGCAATGGGCTTCCTAGTCCAGTGGGAGTCCCTTTAAAGCTCCAGATCAGACTGCCTGCAGAGTCCCTGGTTTAGAGGGGCCATAGATGTCAAAGGTTATCTTGGGCTCAACACTGAAGGCAGCTTTTTAGCATTCAGTGGCCTGGCCAGAACTGACTTTGATGAAGGGAGCAATCAGACAATTGACTGTGAATAGGACAAGGACGTCAGGACCCTTGGTTCTGCGGTACCTCGATGCAGCCTGTCCTGTACAGCCTACAGTGCCTTGGGGCCTCGCATCTAGGCCGTCTCTGCAGGCTTGCTCTCAGCACCACCTGGGTCCGTATTAGAGCCCTTTTGGCTGGCTATGGCTAGATGGTCTTCAGGTGGCCTTAGCTTAGCCTGTGCTTCACTTCCCTAAACACTAATCCCAGCCCCAAATATAGCACAAAGAGGCATGTCCAAATCCTAGTTTCTCTCCTGCCAGGACATGAGAACCAGTCCCAGGCCTTGAGGCAGTGCTGAGACCTAACACTTGCTCACCTGGGCCACTGGATTCTTAGGCCTTTCCAAACCCGCCCTGCAGATCCACCCACATTTCTCAGCACCTTCTAAACCTGCACCATCATATTAGTGACCTCTGTACAGGATTTGCAATCATCAGTCAGTGCCAAACTAGCCCAGTGAGTTATTTGAATAGTATTTGGCAGACAGGGCTGCAGGGATCCAGCAGTTTGTTTGAAGCCCATGGCCTGTCAGGAGGTTGGAGCATTGGCCGTTTACCCAGGGACCTACCTCTGTCACCTTGGTGAGGGGACGACTTTCCCTAGATTCATGGCTGCTGAGCCTGTTGGGACTTGTCTGTCCTTTGGCTCCCTTCCAGCTGGAGGCTGTACCTTACTGGCCACTGTGGTAGATTGAGTAATTGCCCCCCCAAAATGTCCACCCCTTGAGATGTATTGATGGAAGTGGAGATAGGAGCGATGCACTCTGAAGATGGATGAAGGGGCCACAAGCCACCGCTTACAGTGGTGTGTGCCTCTGGTCCCCCTTGCACTCTTTTCATCATATAAACACAATCTTCAGTGTCACTCTTCAGTGGGCAATCAAGTCCAAGTTCCTTGACCCTTGCAACCTCACGTCCTACCATTTCCAGGCACAGACCACAGTGTTTCCCTTGGCCTGGAAGCTAGGCCATTCCTTCTCTTTTCCAGCTGGCCAAAGTGGGCTTGCCCTATATGTATTTATTTATTTATTTTTTTAGTGTAAAAATATTTGATGAATAAGAGGTCAATAATTTTTAATATTCCTAAATGGAGTATGTTTACAAAACAGGTTAAAATATATTCTATATCTTTCAGATTTACAGTGCTTTGTATTTTATTTTATGTATTTTATTTTTTTAAATATAATTTACTGTCAAATTGGTTTCCATACAACCCCCAGTGTTCATCCCAACAAGTGCCCTCCTCCCTGCCCATCACCCACTTTCCCCTCTTCCCCACCCCCCATCTACCCTTAGTTTGTTCTCAATCCTTAAGAGTCTCTTATGATTTGCCTCCCTCCCTCTCTGTAACTTTTTCCCCCCTTCCCCTCCCCCATGGTTTTCTGTTAAGTTCCTCAAGATCCACATATGAGTGAAAACATATGGTATCTGTCTTTCTCTGCCTGGCTTAAAAGTAGCCATTCTAATGGGTGTGAGGTGGTATCTCATTATGGTTTTGATATGTGCATTTCTCTAACCATTAGAGATGTTGAGAGCATCTTTTCAAGTACCTGTTGGCCTATTAGTCACTCTTAAGCGGAGGTTGGCAAACTTTCTGTAAGGGGGAAGACACTAAATATTTTAGGCTTTGTGGGTTACAGATCTCTGTCATAACTGGTCAACTCTGCCGTTGTAGCATGGATGCACCCACAGACATGTCAGCAAATGGATGTGGCTGTATGCCAGTAAAATTTTACTGACTAAACACAAACAGGATTCAACCCCAAGTTCAGTTTGTGGACCTTTGCTCTTAAGGGAAAGAGCACTTGGGATATTACTTTCCCTGTGGGACTCTCTGAGGGTAAGTGCTCTATCTTGGTCACTTCTGCATCCCTTTGGACTTAGCAGGTGCTCAGTTAATATTTTCTGAATTGATGGTCCCCACCCCTCCCCACAGAGAACAAAGCCAGTGGTGTGTATGTCTACCAGTACCTACTAGAGAAGGTGTCTCCCAAGAGTTGCAGTACAGGGCAAGGGCTGAGAGGCTTTCACCCTCTTCCCTCTCTTTCTCCCCTACCCAGTTCATGCTAGAAAGTTTTCTGGGCTGAAGGATCTAATGTGAACAAACCTTCTGGGGCTGAGTGGGTGAAAGAGCTGGCAAAGCGTAGGTTCTAATTTGGGTCCATTATCATTTGAAGTCTTCCACAATTGACAACTAGGCAGTGCTGGGGTAAAGAGGTGCATGCTGCTGATGGAAGGTTCTAGTGTTTCTCCACATGCCTCTTTTTGGTCTCCATTCCTCTTATTTGTGCCTTTTGAGCCCTTCATGTTGCAAAGCCTCAGATTAGAGCCTGTGCCCCTTCCTCCCCAGATGGGCACCTTTGCTGTGTAAACTGCCTGAATCTTGGTGGATAATGTGGGGTGCACTAACCTAGGGGATTCCGAGCTTGTGGTTTAGCCCTGGCTCTGCTAATTGCCTGAGTGCCCTACACCATGGCTTCTTCTCTCTGGGGCTCCCCCAGCTGGTCAAAGTGGGTGTTAGTAGCTTTGTCCTCTAAATTCCCTTTCAGTCTGGTCCCAGGAGCAGCCACTGCACAGGACTTCAGAGGCAGAGAAACAAATCCAAAGTCCCTGGACCTTGAGGAGTGTAGCGGCTTGTAGGAGACCCAGGCAGCTGAGCCAATGACTGATGGCAGTGCAGGCTGGGCTTTGTAGGAAGCCAGGAGAGAGAGACTGTAGGGCAAAAGCTGTGAGGAGTGAATGATGTTGGAAAGAAAGTTTGAAAGAACAGGCTGCTTGCCCAGCAGGACCAGATACCCTGAGGTGAGCTATGCAGAGCAGAATGGAGCTGAGGAGCCATGAGGAGCTTATAGGCTAACTTGCTGGTGCTGGGTGGAGAGAGGGAAGGCAAGGGGAGTTGCAGAGAGGTATTTCAGTTCAGCAGAAGGGAGAACTTTCTACCAGCAAGGGCTGTTATCACACAGCAAGGCAAGGATATCCTAGTCAGTGGATAGAAATGCACACCAGCACTTGAAGGGCTGTGGCCAGAGGCCTAACGCATTTCTGTCCCATCTGACAAGTCCACTTCTACCTTGCTTCCAGTCCTTCTCTATCTTGAAGTCATGGACCTACAGGCAGAACAGCTGGCCACAGCCACCTCTCGGTCCATGGACACTGCCAGATGGAGATGATAATGAGGCCTGGGAGCTCCACTCTGGCCTCTTCCCTGTCAACTTGTCTCTCTTGGACCCTTCCTCAAAAGCAGGCTTCCCTACAGCTGCTGGCACCCATCCCACCAGCTTGGATTTTGTATTGGGCCACAGTCATCTTTGAAAAGCTGACAGCTCCGTGCCCTCTGCTGACAAAAGACACATACTCACAGATGTCCCAAAGGTTGTAGCCAATTCATAGAATTCACAGACCTCCCAATTCCATGCATGAATGCCAGGCCTGGAACCCCTGCTCCAACCAGTCCCACTGGCTGTTTCCTTCTGTTGCTGCAGTTACTCTAGGATTTCAAGCCAGGCAGGTAATAACCCCCATTTCTTGAGCACCCACTTGGTGCTGTGGGGATGTTGGTTGGCTCTGCCCTCAAGCAGCTCCTAGCCTGGTAGGGGTGGGAGGAAGTACACCAAGGGAATACCTTAAATAAAGCGAAGATTGAGAGCTACAGGCTGGGAGTCCCAAGCAAGTGGATGATTTCCAATTGGGAGAAAGAGGGTAGGCTTTTTGCAGGGAAGGGATCTGGCTATTTTGGATTTGGGGACATAACAGGGAGAGGACAGGACAGGCAGCCAGGGCAATGTGAGCAAGGGGACGTCTGACAAGGCATGAGGAGTTTGGCTGGAGTGCAGTAGGTGTGAAGCCCAGTGGAAAAGGCTGGAAAAGCAGGCTGAGCACAGGTTGTGAAAAACTGGCTGCAGAATGTGTTCCAGAGAAAGTTGGGACCCACTGAAGTGTTTTTGACAGAGGAGGGACAAATCTAGGTCTCTTTTAGGAAGGATGACCTGGAGATACATAAAGTCTGGATCAGGGGAGGCAGACAGATCATCTTGGCTGTCCCAGTACACCCGATCCAGGTGCAGAGAGGGCCAGGTGCTGAACTAGGTCAGTATCAACAGGGAGGGAGGAGGGACTGAAATGAGAGACCTCCCCAATGAACATGCAGAACTGGGCATGGACTTTCAGCTGTCCTCAAGCGGGAGAGAACTGCCTTCCCTCCAGCGTGATTTTACAGATGGATATGTCATGGGGGAGAGGCGCAGGCCTAGGTTGGTTCTCTAGGATGTTATTTTAGGGAGGTGTACTGCAAGGCTATCAGCCATCAGGAAAGGGACAGATTGGGGTGGCCCAGGGACTCGGGCTGGTTAGGAAGACAAGTTCAGTCTTGCAATAACTGAAGCAAGGTTCTAGCTGGACTTGGTGACCTGGTGGGAGTCTCCTTCAGTGGTGGGGAGCCATGCGTGGAGCCCGTAAGCAGAGTGGCAGGCTCACCGAGTCTCTGCTCAGTAAGTCTGAGGTGGGGCCCCATCATTTCTAACAAGCTCCCCATGGGGGTGCCAAGGCTAGCCTTCCCGGGCAGTTGGACTTTCTCCAAATGGATGGGGGTGGGGGTGGGAAGTGATGTAGGTCTGAGTCAGGAATACAGGGCAGAGCAAGGAGTCATAAAAGCCCTCTGCGGCAGGGAGGGTAGCTCCACTGCAATGTCAGCTCCAGGTTGTACCTGTTTCATTCACCACTGAAGCCCAGGCAGTGCCCAAAAAACGTGTACAATGAATGGGTGAACAAAACAAGTGAGCAGACCAGAGGTTCCCTGAGGCAGTAGATACAGACGGACAGGACGTACGAACTCTGGACAGTTCGGTGAGGGACACCTTTTGTAGGGGCAGCTGGTAGCATTTTCCCAAGAAAGCTGGGAGGACAAAGCTGTGGGCACTTTGGTCTGCCAGTCTCCCTCTTCTAGGCCTGAGAGTCTCCTCCTCACAGCTCTGAAAGCAGAGTCCATCAGTTCTATGCCGTGGCCTCCTCCTCCCTCCCACTCCGCCTAAGAAATCAGGCAGCAAGCTGAGTCCTTTCCAGGTGCTCCCACTAAGGCTTCATTTCTATTTCCATGGCTACAGCATTGCTCAGACTTTTGTTACTTCCTATTTGATCTCCCAGGCCCCACACAGGGTGGTGATATAAGCTTCTTGATTTTTGCCCTCCACTGTGTAAACCCTGAACAGTTTCCCATGCATACAGGACAAAGTTTAAGGCCTCTTGGCTTGGCATCCTCAGCCCTACTTATCTCTTCAACCAAACCAACCTCCCACTGCTCCACGCCGCCCCCCCCCCCCCCCCCCAAGCCAGTCTGGTCACTTCTGTACTTCACTGAATCTGAGAAAGACAACACACTACTAATGAACTTATGACAAGTCATTGCTTATGAACCTGGCCTTTCAGCCTGAAATGCCACCTAGGGGTCTACACCTATGGACCCTTTATCCATCCTTTGAGGTCCAACTCAATGCTGTCGCCTCCTCGTTGGAAGCCTTTTTGATGGTCTTGCCTGGAAGCCATGTCTCCTTCCCCTGAAATTACACCACCTTGTCTCCCAGGCACCCCGGCTTGTGAACATATATCAAGCTCCTCTATTCTAAGTGCCTCCGGGGCAAAGACCCTGTCTTACTTCTGCTTGTGCTCCCCTGCCCCATCAGCTTTGTACAGTCTACCCCCAGGCGGGGGTGACGTTCCTATCACACATACCTCATGGCATGTACAAGACCTTCACTTTACTCCAGTCTCTCCTGCTGCCTCTCCACCCCTGGGCAAAGGCAGAGAAGAAAGCAGAAATCTTTAACATTACATTTCAATGAGTCTGGGAAGAAAGCAGGTTCTGTAAGCAGAATATCACCAGAAAATAGAGAGCACTGAAACGTATGTGCTTTGCCTTTTGGAAACTGGCTGAAGGGTTCTATGAACGTGAGCTGCAGAGAAACAGCCCTTTCTGCATCATCTCGTGGAGTTTCTGCCCAAACTCCAAGCAGATCCAGGAGGTACTTCTCTCTGACCTCTTCAGTGGCAGACTGTCAAGTGGCCCCACGTCCCATGTTAGAACAGGAACTACACAGCTGAAATGGCAGGCTGCTGGGGCACACTACCACCTTGCAACTAAAATGGACAATGGGGCTCTGCTGCTAAAGAGACATGTGTCCATGAAAGAACATTTTATGAAAAAACAATGCAGGCAGGCACACCAGCTACACCTGAGAGAGAACCTGGACGCATAATATGGAGGTGACCAACAAGCGGTCTCTTCCCTCTGGAGATTGCTGGTGGTGGGGTGACAATTATTTAAAATTTTTAAAAGTTTTTGCTCTAACTTCTGTGTGTATTTGAAATGTACATTTGAAGTTTCACCATGTGTTTATAACTTCTGCTCTTCTTCTAGTATATCTGTATTATGTGGCTCCCCGAACAGTTTGTGGCTTCTCCTCTAGTATCAGTTCACATGGAAGAAAATGTACTTTCTCATCATCAATTAGCAAATGGGTTGTTTCTTTCCTATAGCTTCCTTGATTATGCACAAGCACACTGGAATGATAAGTAACCCAGGACTCAGGAGGGGTGGCAGAGAGGAAGAGGGAAAGAACGAGAACACCACACAGCAGAATATGAAGCTGCCTGCTTTAAGAAATTCAAATCCAATCCTACAAAGGGAGAAATGTCTGCTGCTTTCTCCACCCTTGTGGTAGCAGAAGAGCTGGGTGTGGTCTCATCTAACTGGCAGGAGGAGACCTAAGCTCAGAGGAAACTCACTTGAAGGAGGTTAGTTTATTGATCCACAGGGGACAGTTAGTGGCTGGGGAATGCACTGAGAGGGCCCAGTATCCGGGGTGCCTCACTTGACCTTCCGCAGGTGGTGAAAGCCCTGTATAGTCCTTTCTATGGCGTCATCCATGGTGACCAGGGGCCGGTAGCCCATGACCTGTTTGGCTCTCTCACAGCTGTAATAGTGGAAGGTGCCGGCCAGTGCAACCCGCATTGGTGTGAAAGTGGGCTGGACACAGATGATAGGACTGATCACCATCACCAGGAGGGACAGCAGAAGAGCCAGGTAGTAGGCCACCCAGTACGGGATGTGATACTTGGGGGCCTCATAGTTGAGGCCTGTCAGGATACGAGACAGGAATGTCCAGAAAGGGATGGGTTCGTCATTGGTGATGTGAAATGCCTGGAGAGAGAACAAGAAGTTAGAAAATGCTCCCCAGCTGCAGAGGTGAGAAGACCACACTTGGAACTTGGGAGCTCAGCCACACGCTGCTGGCTCAGCCTGGGACCAGTATTTTAGGAAGCTAGTGGCTCTCCCTGCCTGCCCACCTAGTGTCTCCAATCTACCAATGTCAGACTGCGGCAGAGGGGCTTTTTTGGTTTGCAGCTACGGGCAGGTAGCCTTAAAGTCGAGAGGGAAGGTGAGGAGTTTTACCTATGGGCCAGGATTTTTAAGCGAAGCTTAGATTGAATTCAGGAAAGTATGTTTGTTAATTGCACTTAATTTAATAATAATGTTCTTCATGGTAAAACTCTTTATCTTCAGATGCAACAAACAGGTTATATTACATTTCTCAAATGTGATGTGTTTCATCTAAACCAAAAGCCATACACCTACCCTAGTCCTGCCACCCTAAGTGTTACAGCAGTGGGAAAACAGCAGAGGTCCAGGAGAAAAATGAGGCCCAAAGAGGGACTTCCAAAGGTAGTGGTGAGAAACAGGAAGATGGAGGCCCTATGAGTGGGAGGGGAGGGTGAGGAGGCCCTAATGTGCTCTCCCCTCTCTGCGTGAGGGCTCACCTCCCCTGACATGTCCATCCTGCCCACCAGGTGCCAAATGCCAGGACATTTAGGTATATCCACCCCTCTGGAGTGGTGAGAGGCATGGGCATGGGTGGGCAATGGGGGAGAAATGGAGAAATTTCCAGAATAAGCATGAGAAAAGATGAATAGGAAGCACCCCATCAAATGTACGTGGGACCCTGCTGGGAGCAGTCAAGTCCACTGTGTGTATCCAGGTCACGTAACATGGAGAACCAGGTCCTGAATGTTTATTCAATTCCAGCTCATTGGCCCCAGATTTGGGCTGTTTGGAGCTGTGTGGCACTGCAATGTCACCCCACCACCTACCATAGGGGATCAACCTCGGACCAGATCGGCCAGGACACGGGAACATGAAGGCAATTTGCCAACAAATCCAATCATGGGGAGACACAATCCAAAGATAGGCAAACACACACGGGGCAGGAGGAGCAGTAGCCTTACCTTCCCACTGATGGCCGCATCTTGGGAGAGGTGCTCTGCAGCCAGGATGTGTCCATGCACCACATTCTCCACGAAGGTGAAGTCCACCAGGTTCTCCCCATTTCTGTGGGCATGCCGGGAATGGTTCCACAGTTAGAGATGTGCAGGGGCCAACGTTCCTGGGGCCCTCAGAGGTGGGATATGTAAGGGCCAAGCAATGAGTCTGAGAGCCCAGTGCCCAGCCTGCCCTATCCTGGCAAGGCCAACCCCGATATTATCTGCTCTGGGCTTCTATTTGGGTAGCGGCTCTTCAACTCCCCCTGGGACACTCTGGGCTAATGGCTTACTTTGGCCTCACACTTTTCTACCATCTCTTTCTAATCCCTCAAAGCAAGAAGACAGGGCAGCAAGGAAGCAAAGCAAGAGGCAGAGAAGCAAGGTGCCAGGACACAGGAATAAGAGGAGGAAAGAAAGAAAAAGAAAGGAAGGAAGCCAAGGTGTACTGGGGAAACAGCCACACTCTGTCACCACCTGCAAGGGTCTTACCACCTGCACTTTCCTTGATGAGGAATGCGAACACCTCTACCTGCCTTCCTAGATGCAAGGAGAGCTGAAGGCCTGGCCCTTGACCTTGTGCCACTCTTTTCCCCCTTGAGCCTATTTCCTCAATTTCCCAACAGGGACACAAATATTTTCCCAGGCTACCTGACAGTGTACTAGGTTGAACGCTGTCCTCCCCAAATTCATGTCTCCCTGGAACTTTTGGATGTGACCTTATTTGGAATTAGAGTCTCTGAAGGTGTAATCAAGTTAAGATGAGGACATATTGGGGTAGGATGGACTCTAAATCCAGTGGCTGGCATCCCTTTAAAAGGGAAATTGGGATAGAGACACACAGAAAAGATGCTCATGTGAATGTGGAGGCAGAGATTAGAGTGATTTGTCACAAGCTAAGTAACACCAAGGACTGCTAGCCACCACCAGAAGCTGGGAGAAAGGCCTGGAAGAGATTCTCCCTCAGTTTCCAGAAGGACCAACCCTGCCAATGCCTTGATTTCGGACTTCTGGCCCCCAGAACTGGGAGAAAATTAATCTCTGTTGTTTTAAGGCCCTCAGTTTGTGGTCACTTGTGGCAGCCCCAGGAGACAAACAGAGAGGGTGGCAGAAAAGGCCACATTGGAAGAGAACTACACAAACTTGACTGATACTTGTCAAGGGGTCATGAAGAAGACCAACTGTGGGCCAACTTACCCAATCACAAACTTCATCTTGCCTTTCTTGGCTGCCTCAATGAGGATGGGGACCAACTGGGGGTCCTTTGGGCCAAAAATGCCATGAGGGCGGATGGCTATGGTTAAAAAATTCCTCTCAGGATCATTGGCGTCCAGGACTGCCTGTAAAGAGCAGAAAGGGCAGGTCAGTAGCACGACTCACAGGAGACATGGAGGCTGGCCTCTGCTCTGGTATAATTTGAAGCTACTTCTCTATCCCATCCACCCATGCCACCCAAATTTGAAAACACAGGAGAGGTAGCTGGGTCAAAACCAGTATGATCAAGGTCACCTGACTGGCTCAGTCAATGGAACATGCGACTCAGGGTTGTGAATTAAAGCCCTATGTTGGGTGTGGAGCCTACTTAAACAACAACAACAACAACAACAACAACAACAACAACAACCACGACCACAGTATGATTAAAGAGAAAGGCCTACTAAATGTCCATCAACTGATGAATGGATAAAGAAATTGTGGTTTATATACACAATGGAGTACTACAGGGCAATGAGAAAGAACGAAAACATGGCCCTTTGTAGCAACGTGGATGGAACTGGAGAGTGTGATGCTAAGTGAAATAAGCCATACAGAGAAAGACAGATACCATATGTTTTCACTCTTATGTGGATCCTGAGAAACTTGACAGAAACCCATGGGGGAGGGGAAGGAAAAAAAAAAAAGAGGTTAGAGTGGGAGAGAGCCAAAACATGAGAGACTCTTAAAAACTGAGAATAAACTGAGGGTTGATGGGTATTGGAGAGGGCACCTTTTGGGATGAGCACTGGGTGTTGTATGGAAACCATTTTGACAATAAATTTCATATATTGAAAAAAAAAATATAGTAGCAGATGGAAAAAAAAAAAAAAAGAGAAAGGCCTAAAATGCACAACTGCAGCCAGGGGAAGATGAGCCTTGGCTGCAGTTTGTGGAAAAAATCTGAGGGTTCTAGTTAGCAAGTTAGCCTTTAGCCTCCTGCCTTAAGCTCCACGTGCTTGTTTCCATCAGTCACAGGCCGCTCTGGTCAGTTCTAAGAACGACCTCCTGGGAAGGGTCTCTGATGAACCCAAGTGGGCCAGGAAGAAGGGACTGAGAAGGTAATGGGTCTGGGAGAAACAGTGCAGTGACTGGGTAGCTAAAGAGATGATCCAACACAGGTAAAGCCTAGAGCAGTGCCTAGTACCTAGTAAGCACTCGAGAAGTGGCAGCCGTTATTTGTGTCATCCACTGTCAGAAAAGATATGTTTCGCGTGGCTTAGTGGACAAACTAGAACTTAAGGACTTGAAGTACAGAGAAACAGGTTTTGCTTCAAAAGTGACAAAACATCCCGAATGATTTGCTATGTTATTGGTAAAAATGTGGACCACGACAGCTCCTACCCGGATGGGAGGACCAAATGAGGTGACCCACGTCAACTGTTTCGGTATGTGCCTGATATGTGTACTTATTGTACCACCTCACCTAGGATTTCTACTCTATGGTGGCAAAATTCTTGCACATGTTTTCCTCCTGGTGAGTTTAAGCTGACTTTGAGTTCACTGAGTTTATCATCAGTTGAGAGGTCTGAAAATCAACAGCGAGATGTGTGCCAACAGGGGCTGACATGGGGCTCCAGGAAGGTCACTGTTGCAGGCATTTATAGGCTTTGCTTACTTCTAATTGAGCAGCCAAAAGTCAACGCAAGTGAGGCACTGATGGTCTGAGGCATGGCTGCCACTTACAGCTCCTGAGGGTAGACAGGGGGAGTCCCAGTGCCTTAGATGAGAGTGCTTCTTGGTTCAAGTCCTAGCAGGTGGGAGCTCTGTGAGGCTCTCCATGCTCCAAGGAGAGGGTGGCAGAAGCTGGAGACAGGATTGCAGCTTACAAAAAGCCAGGCTTCCACCCCCTAGATTGGGGATGCCCTTGTGTCTCCCTGCAGATGAGTTATTCAGGAACTTTTTGAGTTGGAGGAATACCAAACAGATGGGAGGCAGCTGGCTCTCAGACAGCACAGTGGGATGCATGCCAAGCCAGCACTAAGCTCTAGTTTGCTGGCTGTGAAATGCAACCTCAGTGGGTATGATATGCAGCAAACACCTGGGAGAGGTAAGGTCACAGCTTCCCCCACTAAGGCAAGCTGTCTGTGCTCAATGAGCATCTATGGCCTTCAAGTTAAGTATGCCCTTAGGGTAATATTCTCTCTGGACATTAGTCCTGGAGCTAGCTGCTGTCAGGGTCCCTGTAGCCCTGGAGTCCAAAGGCTTACTGGCCCTGTTACTCAACTCGGACTGCTGCTAAAACCAGGCGCTCCTGGGCGAAGCTAGTTTGCCAAGTGGAAACCAGTGCCTTGCCACGTACTTTTCCTTAAAATAAAGCAAGATCCTTTCATTGTTTAAGAATAAAGGAAGGGGGTAAGAGTGCCACTAGGAAGGTGTGTTCAAATGAAAACACTTGTGTGTCAAGCCCAAGTTCTGTTTGCATGCTTGGGATCATCATAAATTGCCTCTGATTTCTATGGCAACTGAGTAACCTTGCATAGCGTAGAGGTTGAGTGCATGGGGTTAGCCACCCACTAGTTGCAGAGTCTCAAGAAGAAAGTGAATCTCTGTGCATCAACTGTCCTCATCTGTAACCTGGTGATGATAATAATATCCACCTTATAGGGTCATTGTGAAGTTTAAATGAGAAAGTTCCTGTAAAACACTCACATTAAGCTATTGTTATTATTTTTTAAATCGAATTTCATCCACGAATTTTACTTCCCAAGTTAGGTATTCAGGCCTGAGAACACTAACTTCATAAATATTTTTCTTAAAAATCTAAACCTTACAGATGTTCACGGAACTCGCTTGTCACTCAACGAGTTCTCAGGTACGTACTCTCTCCTGTAAGATTTTTGTCTCCGTGTAATAGTCAATGGGTTTCATAGCATAAGGGAGGTCTTCGGTTCCATTCTTGATGTTGACACCCTCAAAGACGACACTAGCACTGCTGGTTAAAATGAGTTTCTGGCAGAGGAGAAAGGAAGGTTAAAAAAAATAAAAGTAAGAAATGATCATTATTTAAACAATCTGATGGTCATGCATGAAAGAGAATCAAACAACATGTTCACAACCCTCACAGGCAAGGCACCGTACAAATTATTTACTGCAATGCTTTGCTATCCAGGTATTTTTAAAATAATTCAAAGATCAGCATCTTTTGTTAGCTACGTGGATTCGAGATACATTCTATAGCATTCTAAAACAGTGGATTTCACGTTTTTTTCTCTATCACTACTGAGAGATGGAACAGGTATCTCACTGTGGGAATGATTCCTCAAGGGAGAAGGATAGCCCCCAAACTTAGAGGGAGATGTCTGTCTGAAAAAGATGCCTGGTGCTTCTGGTACCAACCCTGGCATGTCAGCACAGGTACACAAGAACATGTGCACCATACCCACTTGAGAAGTGCTATTGGAAAGGAAATGCTTTCTTACAAGGGTCCCAGCTTCCAGCCCTCTGGTTAAAGGCAGCATGTCAAAAACTGAACACCAATAGCTCGAATCGTATCTTTACCGCTTTTATTCAACATTGTACTGGAAGTCCTAGCAAGTGTAGTGGGTTAAGACAAACAATAAGGAATAATTTGAAAAGAAGAAACAAAACTATTACCATTCACAGATGTTGGAAATGTCTACACAGAAAACATTATGAACATACAGAAAATATTATAGTTACAGTTCAGCAGAGTTGGTGAGTCCAAAATCAATATACAAAAATTGTGTTTGTCATTAGCAATTAAAAATATGAAAGATATTTTAATAACCCAAAATTAAGAACACAGGGATAAGTTTAACAAAAGATGTACAAAATCTTTCTAAAGTAAAGGATAAAACTCTATGAAAAGGCATTAAAGAGAGAGATAGAGATGTTATTATGTATTTATGGATACAAAGACTGAGTATTGGAAAGGTATCGATTCTCTCCCAAATTGCCTTTAAATTTGATGCAATGACAATAACAACTCCAACAGCCTTTATCAAGGAACTCGAGAAGTTGATTCTAAAATTTATATGGATGAGCAAAGGGCTAAGGACAGCCACGCAAATTCTGAAGAACATGGCTAGGGGGTGAGTTGTTCTAGCACATACTGAGATTGACCTTAAGCCTTGCTTACTGAAGGCAGAGCACAGTAGTATGGGCACAGGCGGAAGCCAATGAAGCAGAAGAAAGAGCTGGGAAGAGACCCGTGGAAGGCACCTACATCTGAGATGTGCTGGAGGGGGCAGGGAAGAGCAGATAAGGGATGGGTCACATGATAAATGATGCTGAACAACAAAAATTCAATCGCTACCTCAGACCACATACAAACTTAAACTGTTGGTGGGTTAAAGATTTGAATGTGCAAAATAACACTTTAAACCTTTGGGGAGAAAACCCACATTAAACAGTCTCTTGATTCCAGTGTTAGGAATGTTTCCTAAATATAATATGAAAAGCCACTTTCTGCACTGCAGCCACTAAGCTATTCTGCCACTTCAGTGAATATACTCCATATACATATATTGAGACGGAAAAATCTCAAAAAACATGTTGGGAGAAAATGCAAGTTGCAGGAAGATATATTCACTATATCATTTCTATAAAGCTTTTAACATGCAAACTGATAACTTATATTGGTTGCACATGGAGAAAAGAGCAATGATAAACCCAAGTTCAGGACAGTCATTCTCCATGGGTGGGGAAGGACAGCAATGGCATTGAGGATGGAAACACACAGGGCTTCAACTTCACCAGTAGTGTTACTTATACTCTGTGATGATTATATGAGTACTATATTATTCTTATTTGTTTATTCCGTGAGAAAAAAAACAGCAGCAGTGAAATTCACAGAGCTCAAGCATGGTATAGACTAAGGAGTCTGGGATTTGGCATTACAGGGTCTGATTTTAATCCCACCTCTTTCATTACTGGCAAAGAGATATCATTTAGCCTTCCAAATCTGGTTCCTCACCTATTAAGATACATTAGTAGCTCCTGGTTACCTACTGAGAAGCAAATCAGGTGACAACTACAGGGCAAAATGTCTTATCATTTGCAAAGTATAAGGGGTCACTATTACTATGATCCAACCTTTCCAGGCACTGACCTCTGAAGAGCTCCTTATCCACTTGTTCTTTTCTTTTAATGTTTTATTTTATTTTTTTTATTTATTGGTGTTTGTTTATTTATTTTGAGAGAGATAGAGGGAGAGAGAGCATGAGTGATTGTGTGCATGAGCTGGGGAGGTACAAAGGAGGGAGACAGAGATTCCCAAGCAGGCTTCATGCTATCAGTGCAGAGCCTGACATGGGTCTTGATCCCACGAACCGTGAGATTATGACCTGAGCCTAAATCAAGAGTCGGATGCTCAACCGACTGAGCCACCAGGCACCCACTTGTTCTTGCTGGGTCAGCTGATGATGCTGGGTGGCCCATAAGGGTGATGATCCTGAGAACCAAGATTTGTAACAAAGCAGCAAGCTATGACATGGTGGAAATTCATATGCCCTCAGATCTGAATTATAACAGGTTTCTATTGGTAAAAAGTAAACAGCTAATTTTTCTTTGAAAATGTAAGCAAGGTCTGGAAAATAGTATGGCAGTTCCTTAAAAGGTTAAACATAGAATTAGTGTTATGATCCAGGAATTCCACTTCGGGGTATTTACCCAAAAGAACTGAAAGCAGAGACTGGAGCAGATATTTATACACCTACATCTCTAGCAGCATGATTCACAATAGTCAAACATGTAAGCAACAGGTGTCCACTGATGAATGAATGGCTAGACAAAATGTGGCCTATCCACACAACGGAATGTTTTTAAGTGGTTAAAAAAAAAAAAGACATTCTGACACAGACTACAATATGGATGAACCTAGAAGACCTTATGCTGAGTGAAAGAAGCTAGATATAAAATCCACTTCTATGCGGTCTCTAGATTCATGGAAACAGAATGTAGGATGGTGGGTGCCAAGGGCTTGGATAGGAGGGGGAGGGGCGCTATTGTTTAATGGGGATAGAGTTTCAGTTTGGGAAGATGAAAGTAGAGATGGGTTGTGGGGATGTTTGCCGAGCAATGTGAATGTACTTGATGCCACTGAACTGTAAATTAAAAAATGGATAAAATGGTAAATTTTATGACATCATAATAAAAAATATAAGCAATAGACATTTTACAGCTCTTTAACCAGAGACTGATAAGCCTTAGCATCCTCAGATGGTCTACTGAGATGCAGTTAGAGTATTATAGCTCAAATTGGCCCAGCAGCTCCTAGGGTTGATTCTAGGATCTTCACAATATTTTAGGAAGCAAGCCTGGCTAGACCCAGGAAGAGAGCAAGAAGAACCCTGGCTCCCACACACTTAGAAGGGGCCACGACATGCTCCTGATAGCACTCACTCCAGCTTTCCCCTTACCTGAACCCCAGCCTCTTTGCAAGTTTCAATGACATTCTTGGTGCCAATGTAATTCACTCTATAAAAGAGTCCCTTGTTGTTACTGGATGGTGGGGGTGATGCACAGTGGAAAACCGTGCTTACACCTTTCAGAGCTGGGTAGAGATCCTAGAAAAGCAAACAGAGACCAAAGAAATTATTCCTGCTTTAAACAAGTAAACAGCCTCCTCACATTCCCACTCTCCAATCTATGGCATGTAGGTGTCTTGCCCTTTCATAAGTCTAATTAACATGGAAATACATCTCATTGTAAAAGATTCAAATAATACAGAAGTACATAGGATAGAAACCATGTTGTCCTTTCAATCGCCCCTCCCCATTGACTGGTCCCCAGGAAAAACTGGTTTAGGGCATAAGAAAGAAGCCTGTGGGGTCCAGACAAAGGCAGTATCTGTGCCTCTGTGTACCATGGGGGGTATGTATGCATGTGTGTGACAATTCAGGGCACCTGAGGGTAAAACTCCTGGGAAAACCAGCTCATAGATACAAATTATGAATAATATGAAAAAGTCCCACACCATGAAAGGCAGTGCAAACAGCCAATACACAGGAGTAGTCCCTTCTGTGAAAATAGATATGGAACAGCAAGAGCTGAAAGGAAATAAAAACAGGTATGCTTAATTTACTGCTAAAAGGAACCAGAGCTCCTGAGAGCAATGGCTGATTATAGATCTGGGGCAGGAAATAGATAAGACGAGTCAGGAACACCTTGTTGAGCCAGAAAGTAAGGAAGCTAGCTAGCCAAGACTCCTGGGGTCCTGTTAAAAGGACTCAAGTGTCATCTTGAAGAGGCTCTCACTGGCCAAAGGGACAATTTGATCACCAGTAAGAATACGAATTCCTTCTATAAACTAATAAAGGAAACAAACAGTCAAACATTTAATCTGCATAAGGTACAAAGAATTGAATTAAGAAAGAAAGAAAGAATGATAGCATGTCGCCATTTTACAAAACCTTCATTAAGTAATAAGATCTAGGAATGATCATCAACAGACGAACATCACTAAAACAAAGACAATCATGAGTTATGTGCCTAGATCCACTGATTATTAATATTTTGCCAAAATTTTCTTTGTAGGTACACACACACAAGATCTTTTTTTTTTTTTTGAAACCACTTAAGAGTAAGTTGAGACATTGTGCCACTTTGCCTCTAAACTCTTCATTAGGTATTTTCTAAGAATAAAGACATCCTCCTAAATACCACTAAATAATGATCACACACAATAAATGTAACAGGACACTCTTATCCAATAATTAGTCTATATCCAAATTTCTCCCATTGTCCCAGTAATGTCCTTTAAAGGCATTTTTATATTTGGATCCAGGATCCAATCATGGATCATATTGTATTTAGTCCTCATGTCTCTTCTGTCTCTTTCAATCTTGAACATTCAGTGATGATTCTTGCCTGGAACACTTATTAACACATTATTGCAAAATGGTAAAAATCCTAATTCTAGCATTTGTTTTACTTTTATTAGTTGGCATTCCTCTGTAATGTAGATGTTCCCCCTCCTTTATACTAGTTTTTCTTTTTTTTAAAGTTTATTTATTTATTTTGAGAGAAGCGAGTAGGGGAGGGGCAGAGAGAAAGAGGGAGAGAGAGAGAGAATCCCAAGCAGGCTCCATGCTGTCAGCCTAGAGCCTGACACAGGGCTCGAACCCACGAGCTGTGAGATCGTGATCTCAACTAAAATCAAGAGTTGGAAGCATAACTGACTAAGCCACCCAGGTGCCCCCTAATTTTTCTTTTTATCATTTTCAGGGACACATGGATTCTTATTTTATTCAATGCATTACTATCCACTACTATTACCTTTTGTGAGGTTTAAGTGTCCCAAATTTGGCCAGTGGAAGCTCAAGTTGGTTCATATCCTTCTTTTTTAAAATTTTTAAAGTTTATTTATTTATTTATTGAAAGATACACACACACACACACACACACACACACACATATATCGAGAGAGAGAGAGAGAGAGAGAGAGAGAGAGAGAGAGAGAGAGAGAGGGGGGGGGGAGGGCACATGGGATGGGCAAAGAGAGGCAGAGAATCCTGAGCAGGCTCCAAACCTGCCAGAGCAGAGCCTGGCGTAGGGCTCAAACTCACAAACTGTGAGATCATGACCTGAGCCGAAGTCAAGAGTTAGACACTTCACCGACTGAACCACATAGGCACCCCAGGTTCCTTTGTCCTTTTGACATATTATTAGGTTTTGAGCACTTTCTTAATTTTGTCCTAAGAAAATGTCTCAGGCTCACTGTACTACCCCTGCTCAGAGTCCTGAATAAGCTATATTCCCAAGGAACCCTGGTCCTTTTATGGGCAATAGCATACAGAAATCAAAATCTGAGCACTAGATGTGCATATTGCTATTGGTGCCCCAGAGGAAAAAACTGAACCAGAATCAGATCCAGCTTTTAGTCCACTAGAAATATAAGGCAGAGATCTGACTTTAAACTTTGTAGTACTCACATCAAAAAAGTAAAAATAAATGGATGAAAATAATTATAATGTATTTTATTTAATATATCCAAAATAGTATCATTTCAATATGTAATCCAGATAAAAATTATTAATGAATTATGTATATTCCCTTTTTCTGTACTACATCTGCTTTACTGGACAGTGCAGTCCCAGATCTACCAGTTTAGAAACCCTAGAGAACAGAGGGACATGTCAAACAAAACCATGGGAATGCAATCTGCAAAATCCAGTCCATGGGAAATGCTACAGGACAATAAATACAGTTCTAAATAAATATCAGTTATTCAACAAATGAAATGTGAAGGGGAACTTTTATAAGAGACTTAACTAGTTCAATCAACTTCAGTATCTTAACCTTCTTGGTTCATTATTTGGAAAGAAATCTTCTTGGTTCGTTATTTGGAAAGAAATCTTCTTGGTTCATTACTCGGAAAGAACTCTATTTAAAAGCACTTATGAGACATTTAGGGGTATTTGAACACAGGCTGGAACTTAAGGAATTGTCACCATGTTTTAGATGTAGTTATGGAACTGTGTTTTTAAAAAGGCTCCTTATCTTTTAGTGACAAATACTGAAATATTTATAGGAATAAAAATGATAATGGTGTTTAGGATTGGCTTCAAAACAATGAGGGTGGGGTGGGGATATAGGTGAAACAAGACTGTCTGTGAGTGGATATGATACAGAGGAAATCTATAAAATATTACAAAGACAGAACTTGAAAGAACACATGAAGGAGAAACTAACAGACATGTAGAATATAATTAAGGACTCCACCTTCCCTCCATATATGTCTGGTAAGGCTTCCAGAAAGAAAAGAGAATGGAAGTAGAGTCAGTATTTGAAGAATTTTCCAGAAATGAGGACAGAATTCCATCCTCAGAGTCCAACGGCCCACTAGGTGTTGAGTAGGATTTAAATACAAAACGAAAAGTCAGACCTAGACACGCTTTCCATAGAGTTTACAGGATAAAAAAGAAAATCCTAAAAGGCATGAGATTAAAACCCAGCAGACCCCCAAAGGAATAATCAGATTGAGTGTTGGAAGGAATAGTTATGAACCTACAATTCCACCCCCAGCAAATAAGCACTTATGAGAAAGGGTGACATAACAACATTTTCAAGCATACAAGGGCCATAGAAAGTTTTCTGCCCAAATATTCACTGAAGGATGCTAAAGGAAACACTTCAGGAAGAGGAAGGAACCTAGAAGAAAGAAATGGGAGAGAAGAAGTACTGATGAACGAATTCAAGAATACGGCACAAAACCTAAGTAGTGACTTTCAAACCCATTTTAAACCCCTTCACCCTCTTCACATCCTCTTTAGCTTGGACTTCTTGATCCATCATTGCAATCTTGACCTTGCCTATATCTGTCTTTATCAAGTTGGTCTGGCAAACTGCAGCCCTGGTTAAATGCAACTCTCTCCTTCTCCCTGCTGGTGCCTGAGTAGCTGAGTGTAGCTGGAGAATACACCATGCTGGCGGGTCTTGCTTTAAGTTTGTGCTTAAAAAAAAACTTCGTAAATAAAAGACTAGCAACCATATCACAGGAGTAGTAGATACTTGAGAGGGCAGTTTGGAAGGAAGCTGAAGTTTGCTAAGGAGTCTCATCTCCTTTGAGAGTACACAGCATTGATCAAGAGAGACAATATCCCTGCCTTCATGGAACTTCCTTTCTCCAGGGATGGTGGGCAGATAAACAAGTAGATACAGAGTATATCAGCTAGTATCAAGTGTTATACAGAAATATAATACAGAGTAAAGGAGATCTAGAGTGGCTTGTGGCTTAGCATAAGTTGGTCGGAGACTTAAATTTAGGGAGCAAGGTTGGTGGTTCACAAAGAGCATTCCTGATAGAAAGAGCAGTGAGTACAAAGGTCCTGAGGCAGAAACTCGGTGAGTCTGAGGAGTGGTAAAGACACCAGTGTGCCTGGAGCAGAGCAATGAGCAGAGCAATACAAGAGAGGGTTAGGCCAGAGAGGTAGTGAGGGCAAATCATGCAGGACCTCATAGGTGACTATAAGGGCTTACGTGTTTGCTCTAAACAGAACTGGATCACTGGAGACTTCTGAACAGACGGGTATCAAGATTTGATTTATGCATTAAAAGGGTGGTGGCTTCGAGAAGCATGGTAACAAATGAAGGAATAAGAAGTTGGTGAATTGGGGATCTATTCAGAGAGTGCAGTCAAAAAGATCTGATGATGAATGGGATGAAGGGTACAAGAGAAAGGAATCAAAGGTAAATGTACGGTGTTTGGCCAAAGCAACTGGAAAGACAGAGTGGGTCATTTATTGAGAGGGAAAGGACTTTAGTAGGCTTGCTGTAGTGGGAAAGGGGGCCTGTAGCAGGGAACCAGGAGCTGAATTTTGGATATGGCAAGTCTAAAATGTCTATTATGTATCTAAATAGAGATATCTGCCTGCTGGACAGATACAGTCCAGGAGAGCTACAGGCTGGAGATATCAAGCTGGGAGCTCATCAGCTCCTAGACTGTATTTCATCGGTGAACCAGGGGAGGGGGGATTCACGTGGACACTGAGTGTGCTCAGAGAAGAAAAGAGATCTAAGCAATAAGCTCTGGAGCCTGCCACATTTAGAAACTATAGAGATAAGGAGAACAAGAACCAGAAAAAAGAAATTATAGAGATGAGACAGAATGGCCAAGAGGAGAAATGGGCAAGTGGGGTGTCCTAGGCTTGGCCACTGGATCTGGTTTCCTCTAGGCCCCCGATGGCTGTGACAGGGGGCTGTTGGTGACAACCTAGCTGGAGTACTTGTAAGAGACAATGGAATGAAGCAATCAGAGGCGACAAGTGCAAATGGTTCTTTGAGCTCCCCCTATGACACGAGAGAGACAAGTGGGGCAATGGCTGGAGTGGGATCTCCCATCAGGGCGTTTTGCTTTCTTACGATGGGTGAGCCTGCAATATGTCTGTGTGCTGATGGCTATGATTGGGCAGACAGGGATCAATTGCTGATGCAGGAGAGAAAGGCCAGAATCCCTAGCTGAATCACTGGGTAGGAAGAGAGGGGCTCCAGCTGGCACAGATGAGGCACCTGCAGAGCGTGGATGCGGTCACAGGCACGTCAGTGTTATGTGGTGCCATGAGGTACCATGGGACCAGTTTGAAGGCCATGGCCATGAAGAACAAGGCAAAAAACCTTGTATTTTCTTCTTCGGCCCTGTTCAGTGCCCAGAGGCCCCGAGGGAGGAGGGAGAATCAGATTTAACCAGGACTGGGGTTATACCTAGGAAGTACAACCTGATGTAGAAGTTTATGTGTCCACTTGGTGAGGCTCCAGTCCCATCATTCCATCAAATACCTGTCTAGGTGTTGCCATAAAGGTATTTTATGACTGTGGTTAACATCTATGATCAGCTGACTTTAAGTACAGGAGATTATCCTCCATACTCTGTGTGGGCTTCATCCAATTACTTGAAAGGCCTTAAGAGCAAACCCTGAGGTTTCTGTAAGAAATTCTGCCTCAGGACTGCAGCATCAGCTCCTGCATGAGTTTCCAGCCGGCTGGCCTGCCCTGCAAATTTCAATCTTGCCAGCCCCACAATCCCATGAGCCAATTTATTTAATTAAATCTTATTCTATCCCTTTCTCCATCTCTCTCTCCCTCTTCCTCTTTATCTACATACACACACACGTTAGTGGTTGTTTGTCTGGAGAACCCTGACTGATACAGACAAGAAGAAAGAGGCAAGGGGGATAAGTGTTATGCAAGAGAGTAAGTCAGCCATGGACTCAAAGGCAGTGAGGACACAAACTGGGTGATGGAGAGTGGAAAAGAGCCAGAAATCTGGGTGTGGTTTAAGAATTGGTAGGTGAAGGTATTAGGTTATGAACTAGAAAGATAGGAGGTGGTGCAGAGTGGGGGGCCTGTAAGTGAGATCATGTTGAGGACACATTTAGTATCGATAACAGGCTCTGGGGTGGGGGATGACAACAGGCCTGGAAGCCAAGAGGCTGAGTGACAGAAGGCCAAGGAGAGGTGAGGTGAGGGTATTGGCAGGGTCATTTGTGTGATTACTGAACTTATCGACAGTTATGATGAGGCTGACCTCGGCCAGGAGCTAAAATCACTAAGAAATGAGATGGAGTCCCCTGGGAAAGGGAACACATGGCTGTGGATGACTGTCCCAAGGAAGGCACTGGGGTATGTACAGTCTGCTGGCACCATCTGCACAGCCAGAGGGATCTTAGGGCAGTGAGGAAGTGGCAATGACAAACAAGGAAGACTTCTACCCCATCTCCAGGCTCAGAGGTGTGGGCAGGATGGGAGAGAAGACAGCCTGCGAGGGAAGCTGTGTCCTTAAAATTCAAAGTAAAACAACTATGGCAAATGACGCCAAAGTCAAGAATAAGAGCCCACGGACAGGCTGAAGGAAGCTGTCTGTGATAGAGCATTCTAAATCCATAAGAGAAATAAGGTAAGCCAAAGACAAATGGACAAAGGTTGTTGACAGGCACTTCACAGAGGATCAACAAAGAGCACAGAGTCTGGCCTCCTGAATAGGGAGGGCACATGACTCTAAGCCTCACCAAACTACCATTCCACATTCTTTGGAATGGCGATACCAAAAAGTCTAAGTACACTGAGTGTTGGCAAAGACGTAGAACGATGCGGATCCTACCAACCACACTGCTGGTGTGAACAGAAAACTGATATAGCAGCTTTGTTCAGCAATTTGGCAACATCTAATAAAACTCAAAATATTAATACCCTTATGACGCAAGTAAAGCCTGCAAACATGCTCAGTGAAAGAAGCCAGTCATAAAAGGACATATATTATTGCATGATTCCACTTATATGAAACGCCCAGAGCAGGCACATCTACAGAGACAGGAGACGAGTGGGTTGCCAAGGGCTGGGAGGGCAGGAGAGCAAAAGGGGAACAACTGCTAATGGGCCTGGGATTTTCTGCTGGGATGATGAAAATGTTCTGGAATGAGACCAAGGTGATGGTCACACAAGTTTTTAACTACACAAACAACCACTGAATTGTACACTTTAAAAATATGAAGTTTATGGAATGTGAAACATATCAATAAAAAAACCCTGAAAACCAGCGACTGCACTTTGGGGTACATAGGTGACCTTTGAACAACACGGATTTGAACTGCATGGGCCCACTTATATGTGGTTTTGAGGTAAATACAGTACAGGACCATGAATGTATTTTCTCTTCCTGCGGTTTTCTTTTTTTAATGCTTATTTATTTTTGAGAGAGCACAAGAGGGACAGGGGCAGAGAGAGGGGGACAGAGGATCCAAAGTGGGCTCTGCACTGACAGCAGCAAGCCCAAAGTGGGGTTCAAACTTGCGAACTGTGAGATCATGAGCTAAGCCAAAGTCAGATGCTCAAGTGACTGAGCCACCCATGTGCCCTACTCCTTATGGTTTACTTAACAACATTTCCTTTTTGTAGCTTACTTTATTGTAAGAATATTGTATATAATACATACAACATACAAAATGTGTGTTAAGTGACTGTTTATATTACCGGTAAAGTCAACAGTAGGCTACTAGCAGTTAAGCTTTTGGGGAGTCAAAAGTTGTACACGGAGGGTCGGTGTCTCTGACCCATGTTGTTCCAAGATCAACTGAATACTCTGGAACAGTAGTCGGCACAGTACAGCCTGTGGACAACGTTGTAAATAAAGTTTTATTGGCACACAGCTGCACCCATTCCTTTATGTACTGACCATGGCTGCTTTTGCACTACCATGGTAGAGTGCAGTTGTACTGACGAAATGAGGGTATGTGTTGAATTCTTTCGTATAACTTTAAATTTTTTCAAAAAAAATTTTTTTGAAACAATTTGGCTGACCTCTGAGCAGGGTAAGCCTGGTAGTTTCCCTCTGGGGGCCTGTGGAAAACTGGCAAGGCTGGGTGGTCCATCATTCATTACCTGTTGGTTGCAGAGGTCACCCAGAAAGAAGTGCACCTGGGGATTGTCAAACCCTTGCCGTATATCAAATACATTGACAGCGTAGCCTCTGGCCAGCAACTGCTCCACCATGTGCTGCCCCAGGAATCCAGAGCCTCCAATCACTGTGCACTTAGTGGCCTGCAGAAAGAGAGGGATGGGCAGGGGGTATATGAGAATTTGAAGCTATAAAGAACTTTGACTCACATGTTCATGAGCAAGTCCATCTGTTTGTTTGAAATTCTTTTTGAGTCAAGTTGGAAGCTTTATATAATTCTGGCGTTCTATTGCCAGTGGCACCCTCCTCTCCAGAGACAAGTAAGGAGGAAAGAGAGATAGCAGATGATACTGAGATAGACTTTGGCTGGATTGGATGATCTGATACATGCATGCTGTGTGTTTAACGAAAGGAGCAGGAAACACCTCTGGAAAAAATGAAACTATGTATGATCAAAACTGGACAATACAAAAAACCCCAAAGTCATACCTTCTTGCTCCTAATAACAGAGCCCTGGGCACTTCTAGAACAGACAGAAACAAAATAAAACACAACACAACATGCCACCCACTCAACTGACAATGTCGACTTAAAATATCAGTAAGAAGAAAGCAAAGTCTATATGCTCGCAGGAGAAAGTCAGCCTCTTTTCCTCAAACTGACCATTATAGGGCTGTGCTGTGTGACTTTGGACTTGTCACCTAATCCCTTCCCACCTTAGTATATCCAAGACTGTTGCTGTCTGATGGGATCTCCTGGAGGGGTTGCAGGGAGGATCAGTAAACTGTTAATCAGCCAGGCCCTAGGCTTTGCTTTCCCTTCTCTGAGCTCTGAGCAAACCGACGAATCAGGGAAGAGCTATGGTGCTTACATTTCACCTTCTGCAACATGTGCACTTTCTGGGCTAAATTCCAAATCTGGCAACTGGGGATAATGGAAGGACAGAGCACCAGATGCAGGCACTTCAATATTCTGATGCCAGGGAGAATAAAACTGTCTGTTGCACACTGATTAAGCTGGCCCCAACAGTCTCCAAAGGAGGACCAGTGATATCCATCCTCCCTGGGGTCTTTCTAAAACTGTATCTGGGCTTTCTGAAAATGACAAACACCCATTTTCCCTAAGCTCATGTACAGTAAATCAAAGTTGGGAGTGTGGAAACTAAAGATATTAAAGAAATTCTGATCCTGATTAGAAAGCAAACAAACAACCCCTCTATTTATCCCTTAAATATCTATACAATTGAGTTATGCAGGAGACTTCAGAGGTGTCAGGGCCCCTACTACAGACTCGCCCCTCCCAACCTAGTATCCCACGGACTGGCATTTTTACTGGAGTCTACTGGGCCACCCAGAGATGGCTCTGGAGCTTAAGCATCATTTGTTCAGGCACGTGTAACCTACTGATGTAATCAGCTTCACTACTCCACACCGCACCCCACCCCCAACAAAATGATCTCTTCAACCCATTTTTGTCTAGGTTTTGTTTGATTACTCTCATATACATATAATCACACCATGCTAAATAATTTGTACCTTGACTGGAATTTCTAAGATATTCCCAGGACATAGGCAAATTAAATACACAAATTCCATTTGATCCTCATTTTGGCTATACCTTCTCCTTCCCTCAAGTCAGCTGTATAGGTAAATGTAGGTTGTTTAGAATAACTCTGAGCCTCCCTGCTCCCCAAACTGATTTTTCTTGGTTTGCTAAAAGCTTGCCTTAGTTCAAAGAGGTTCAAACTAGACATGTTTTGATAGTATCCCAAAGGATTTCAAATTCTCTTGTTATCTAGCATCTCTAGTTACAATTGTTTCATAGTTTGATGGTCTATTTTAAAAAATCAAATAACCTTTCTATTATGTCCAGTGCAATTTCCTTTCATGATTTTATTTATTTATTTTTTTAAAGTTTATTTATATTGAGAGAGAGAGAGCACAAGCATGAGTGGGGAAGGAGTAGAGAGAAGGAGAGACACAATCCAAAGCAAGCTCTGCACTGTCAGTGCAGGGCCTAATGTGGGGCTTGAACTCATGAACCACGAGATCATGACCTGAGCCAGAATCAAGACTGAGCCACCCAGGCGCCCCTGTTTTTTTTTTTTTTTTTTAATCATTATTATTATTTTGAAATGTGGCACCAATATTGCTTGGAACGAGTGGGCCAATGGCTATTCCACAGAGAGTTGTGTAGTGATGAGAACTGAACTGACATTTACCCCAGAAAAGTCAGGTGTGTGATGGGCCAACGTCTTTAATCACACCTATAACACCACATGGTTAGAGATCATATGAAATAACCACTTACGTTTTATGGCCATGAAAGATGATGCAGAGCAAGTGGGCACAGTGGACAAGAAGGAACATGTACTAACAAGAATAAAACTCTGGACTGTAAACAGGTAATGAGACTCAAGAATGGGTTACTGAGAGAAGTTATAAAATCAACATCTTGGAGAGAGTTTTAAGAATAGAAAAGAAAGCCATCTAAATGATTTTAATTGCAATATGACCTTGAGGTAAGAGAATGATCTAGGCCCCTGGGTTTCTTTTAACCTGTTCTGTTTTCCTTTGTCTCTAGCAGTGGGCCTCTTTTCAGAGAAGTCTTACACAGAACATATATATAAGGTAATATAAAAGTGTTCTTTTAAATTTTTAACTTATACTTCTTATAAAGGCAACCAGTGAGAAAGAACACCATGACACAACCATTGAAATCTAATTTTTTTGGTTGCTGAGTATCAATAAAATCCTAATTTATACAAACAAGGAACTAGATGGCAAGGGACTCTGATGGTTCATCTGAACATTAGAATCTCACATTAACCTTCTATTATAGAGGCACAGAGGAGGCTTTATTCTGAGCTACCCACCAAGACAAGTGTGATCTAGTGGGGAAACTCCTCGGCATCTTTAATTTATTAACATTTGATCTAAACACATTTTATCTTGACGTGATTTCATTTCTGAAACGTTAGCATTCATCAAAAATGAATCAAACCAAACCTATGCAGACCTACATGAAGAACCTCCAGGAGCCCTGACAATTCCTTAAAGTCCTTTCTGATACTTGCAATGCTAGATCTTAGGAGTCCTTGCTACTGCCAGTGTGGTTGCTAGAGAAGCCTTCTGCCATTCCAACCAAAAGCCTAGTCTAGCCTGTTGAAGGCCACATGAAGGCAAACTGAGGCACCCAGCCAATGCCAGCAGTTACTGCCAGGGATGTGAGTGAGGCCGCTTGGAACTCACACCTCAGGGGGGGGTCCCCTTGACTGCAGGTGGGTGGGTAAACCCAGAGGAAACCAGCCAAGGACTCCCAAGTGGGGCCAGCCTGAATCACAGAATCAAGAACAAAGAAATGGGTATGGTATTGTTTTAAACCACTATGTTCTAACACTGTTACACAGCAATAAGTAACTGAAACCTTGAATATATATGTATATATGTGTGTGTATGTGTATAAACTCAACATTAATTGATTTGATAAATGTACCAAATACAATTTTTAATCCACAGGTAATATCAGTGGCTTCCTGGTATATATGTGCTCGACTTTCCCCTTATCTGGTTTTGGTTAACCTTTTTTTTGTGTGTCAGTACTCACATTTGGAATGTCTTCTGTCAAATGTGTCCGTGTGACCTGGTCTCTCATTGGCTCACCAAATGCTTGTTCCATTTCAGCTCCGAATAACGTTATGTTTGCGATGAAGTTTTCTCTTCATAAAGACATATTTAGAGACAGACATTTATATAATATCAACTGAAACATTTTTGAGGCATTAGTGTTTTTGTGTGGATGCCATTCCCCTGTCAAGTTTCCACAAAGAGCTGAACCACAGTGGTAGCTATTAAATGAAGCCCTCTGCTTAATATTCCTGTGACAGGCTTCTCTCTGCGGAAAAGGTGTAACTGGGCCCATAACTCACTGCATTCTTGGATTAGAGGCAAAATGGGAAGCCAGTTAAATGGCTCTCTCGTCATTTACAACAAAAGGAGCATCTTTGGCATTGTAGCTTTTTCCATGGCACTCACACATTTCAATTATTCTTGATTTTCCTTGTGTTGATCATTACATTGTGGGAGTGCAGTGGGAAAATGCACAGACCCAGGGAGTGCTGGGTTCTGGTGCCAGCCCTACCACAAACTAGGTAAATCCACTCCAGTCCTGTCTTTCTGCTGCAGCTGAGTTTCCCCGTGAATAAAAGGGACTATGTGCTGCTCATCCCCATGATGCTAGGGCAGGGGGTGCTGGGAGTGGAACAGTATAACAGAAGACAGAGCTCTTCTTGGTGAAATTAAAGCCATCCTGACTATGTGTGGAAGAACTCAGTGTCTGGGGCTGTCAGAAGCCTTCAGGAAGTGCTCAGAGTATGGTGGGGACTGAGCACTTCACAACCAAGACACAATGAAGCATACCAGCTGATGAAAGAACCATAACACCACTCAGACGAGTAGTTTATAAGACCAGCTTTCGTGACGGCCCTTAGGATATGCTCCTCTCTTCATTCACCCATAATACTGACTCGCAAACAAAGAGAAGCATTCAATTTTGGGTTAGATGTATTTGGTCTTACGTCTGTTTTCTTGGTAGTGGTCAATTTACTTAAGCCATGGATCTCCTAACATCTGGAGACGGTGAAATCTGTGACAAAGAAAACAGTCCAATTGCGTGCAAAAAGCTAGATTCACAGAACACTTATCAGTGAGAAGGTGGCTGCCAGGCAGCCAACACCAGGGTCTCAAACACCATGACTGCTCCGATCCAATTCCACACCTCTAGTCTCTCTCTCTCTCTCTCTCTCTCTCTCTCTCTCTCTCACACACACACACACACACACACACACACACACGTTCTTGTAGGAAATGATTTTGTGGCTGGATAAAATGGCCTTGAAATGGGTATTATGAACCTCTGTGTCTGATGGGGCCATTTTACGGAAACATGTTTCTGAAATCATAATGGAAGTTATCAGGAAAATACATTTTAAAACTTCACTTTTCACATAATATATTATGCTAAATGAAATCAGGCAGGCACAAATACCATATGATCCTTTTTTATATGAGATATGTATAGTAGTCAAACTCATATATGTAGAAACAATGGTGGGTGCCAGGGGCTGGGAGGAGGGGGAATTGGGGACTTAGCGATTACTAGGTAGAGTTTCAGTTCTACAAGAGGCAGACTTCTGGCGATGGATGGTGGGGATGGTTGCACAACAATGTGAAATGAATGCCACTGACCGTACTCTTAAAAGTGGGCTCAGAATAGCTCTTAATGGGAAAATAAGACCCTAAAGAGCAACATTCAGGGGGCTGGGATTGTTAAGGTTCACACATCAGAAGCCTCAAATCTTTCTCCTGTAAAATGTTAGTTCTTTGAATCCATTAAAAACCAGTATATTCATACTGAGACAAAGCTTTGAACTAAAAAAAACAAACTAGGAAGAGATCCACCTTCTACTGGTGAAATCTAAGTGCCTTGCTCAACTTCTGGGCAAGGGGAGAAAGGCTGCTGACAGGATTATATAAGAAGACAAGCAAGTGAGCCTAATCTCCTTCTTACTGGGGAAAGTCCCCAAAAACTAAGTCCTAGAGGCAAAAGGAAGGGACAGTCTGTCCACCTCAAACCAGATAGAAAGAAAAAGTATTCCCTCCTTTGAAAACATGGGAGATCAGCTTCTTTGTAAAGGGGTAATGCAGAGCAATTCAGAGGGGTGTGTTAGGGTGTGTGGGGGTAGTCGGGGCCCGGCCTGCTGTCTTCCATGGAGTCAGTGCAGGAAGGTAAGATGTAGCTACCACAAGCTCACCGGTCTAGTCTGTGGACAGACAATGTCTGTGTATGAAAGAAAACTGCAAACAGGAGTCAAGGCAAAACACACTTCCCCAAAGGACTCAATCAGCTAAATCTTGTCCTTTCATAGACCTGAGGCGTCTGGTTGTTTCTGTTAGTCATTCGTCTCTCTGATTGTCTATTTTTAGGACACAGAAAGACCCTGGCTTTGGATTTGTAGTGGCCCTCGAGAAACCCATCAGCATGCCTGCGAGCTTGAGCTTATGCTATCCCCTCCACCTAGAATACCTTCCCTCTCCTTGGTGAGTTCTTCCTTATCCTTCAAGGCCTAGCTCAACTGTCACTACTGTGAACCTCCTCTCCCTCCCTGGGGACAGTCAGCTCCTTCCTTGTCTGCTCCCGTTCTAATACTCAGCACGCTCAATTATACCTTTTTTTTCCTACTTGGTTGTGAGCCCCCTGAGGGCCAGCAAAGAGCCTGGAACAGAGCAGGGGTTGTATTGTTCTCCTGCAGCTGCTCCCAGAGGTCTCTTCTGCAGAGCAGTGATCCTCCCTGCTGACCTCAGAGCTGCTATGGGGCTCAAACAAGGCTCGGGGATAAAAGTGGAGCTGCAACTTGTAAAAGAGCAAGCACCCAGGTTTTGGCTCACTCACCCAATGCTGGCCACTGCCAGGCAGAACCTGCGTTAAGACACAGCACCAACCTCCAGGGAGCCCACGATCTAGTGTGAGAGACAGACTTAGTGGACAATTGTGGAATGCTTCTGAGTTCTCATGAAGGTAAACCCAGAACGGGGAGGCTGGCCCAAGAAGGCGATCCCTGAGCCAAGTTCTCAAGGCCATGGAGGAGTGAGTCAAACAGGGGTGGGTGTCCTAAAAGCCTTTCCATGGCCAGGGGTGGGAAGGACAGGTGATAGCACAGAGCCAGCATGTTCTGGCAACTGTGACAAGTTGTGTCATAGTGAGTATGAAGCAAGATTGGGAGCAAAGTTGAGAATATAGAGGGACTGTGTGTCAAGTTAAGGTTACACTAAGAGGAGAGGGAGAAGCCCTGGGAAGTTGTAAGCAGGGTGAGTGTTAAGATCAGAAGGATCACTCTGGCTGCGGTGCGGAGAAGGGATTTTACCCAAGTCTAAAGTTTTGGGCATGCGGGGTAGGGGAGATAACAAGAGCAAATCAGAGAAAAGAAATAATATTGCTCGAAAAACTGCCAAATGCCAGGTCTTTTTACATCTAAGTATATTACACCATTAAGATCCCTAAAGCACCCAGTTAGGTCTCATTCAACAAAAGAAAAACTCAGGCACAGAGGTCGAGTGACTTGCACCACACAGATTTTACACAGCCAAGGCAGAACTTTGTGGCTGTTCTTTCTACTCTGCCAGGCTGTCTGTCACCCTGCAGACCAGGAAGTAGGGTATGGAAGACAAGACATATAAGGACCAGCAGAGGCAAAACTGGGCAGGGGGCTCAGATGCCAGGTTGGGACTTTACTCTGTAGTCATGGGAAGCCTCTGAAGGTTTAAGAGCAGGGGGGATGACCTGACCAGAGTGTTCACCAGGAAGACAAACCTGGCAGAGCAGGTAGACTAGGCAGGTGAGAAGCAGGCACAGGGACATTCTTCACCAGTCATTCAAACAAGCTTTACTGAGTACCTAATATGTGCCCTTCACTGTTCCAGGTACCGGAGTACCAGCAGTGAACAAAACAAAGATGCCTACCCTCATAGAGCTTACCTTCTAGTGGGTGGACAATAAAGAACAAAATAAGCAAGTACCAGGGGAAAACAGTAGAGCAAGATATGGGGCTCAAGCATGCTGGGGGCGGCAGTGCTAAACAAATAGGGTGCTTAGGGTGGCTCACTAAGAAAGAAGGTGATAGTGGAGCAAAGACCTGGAGGAGGGAAAGAAGTGGAGCAAGCGGGCAGAAGGGCCAGCTGGAGCCAAAGTTCTGAGGATTGTGCCTGTGTGTTTGAGGCCCAACAAGGAACCTAGTGTCCCAGCTGGAATGAGCCTGGAGAAAGGAAAGGGCATGATATGCCAGGCCCTGCAGACCACGGTGAGAATTCTGGCTGGTAGGAGCTGGGAGACTGCTGACAAAGGCCTGAATTGGAAGAGGAGCAGCAGAGGTGGAAAAGAGAAAAGGAATGGCCTTTAAGTGGGAGAACGGATAGAACCTGGAGGCTGGTTAATGCAGAGGGGACAGGAAAAGAGTCAAATATGACTGAATGGTTTTGGACCTGGTTCATGCTGAAAAAGGAAGGGAAAAAAGGGAAGAAGGTCAGCAAAGACGTTAATTTAATGGATGCTAATATATCTCATGCCTTTCTCAGCCTAAGAAGCTTATGCTCTGTGCCCTGCCTCCCTAAATAATGCCCCAATGCCCAGAGGGGAAGCATGTAAGGACTGAGAGCCCTCTTACACTGGGCTAGCTGTGGAGGGCAGATCCTGGACCTCCAGCTCCAATGCTTCAGCCCATACCCTTGCACACACACCCTTGTAATTCTCCAAGCACGCATGAAACCAGGAGCTGGTTCTTTGAAAAGATCAACAAAATTGGTAAACCTCTAGCAAGAATCATCAAAAAAGAGAGAGAGAGAGGACTCAACTAAACAAAATAACTAATGAAAGAGGAGAAATAACCAACACCAGAGAAATACAAAAAAATTGTAACAGAATATTATGAAAACTTATATGCCAACAAATTGGACAACTTAGAAGAAATGGATACATTCCTAGAAACATAAAACCTACCAAAACTAAAGCAGGAAGAAATAGAAAATTGAACAGACGAATTACCAGCAAAGAAATTGAAGCAGTAATCAAAAAACTCCCAAAAAATAAAACTCCAGCACTAGACGGCTTCACAAATTCTACCAAACATTTTAAGAAGAGTTAATACCTATTCTTCTCAAACTATTCCAAAAAATACAAGAAGAAAGAAAACTCCTAAATTCATTCTATGAGTCAGTATCACCCTGATACCAAACCAGATAAAGACACCACAAAAAAAAGAGAACCACAGGCCAATATCTCTCAAGAATACAGATGCAAAAATCCTCAACATATTAGCAAACCAAATCTAACCATACATTCAAAAAAATCATTCACCACAGTCAAGTGGGATTTATTCCTGGGATGCAAGGCTGGTTCCATATTCACAAATCAATCAACGTAATATATCACATCAATAAGAGAAAGGATAAGAACCATATAATCATTTCACTAGATGCAGAAAAGCATTTGGCAAAATACAACATCCATTCATGATAAAAACCGTCAACAAAGTAGGTCTAGAGGGAACATACCTCAACACAGTAAAGGCCTTGTATGGAAAACCCACAGCCAACATCATACGCAACGGCGAAAAACTGAAAGCTTTTCCGCTAAGATCAAGAACAGGACAATGTTGTCTACTCTTGCCACTTTATTCAACATAGTACTGGAAGTCCTAGCCACAGCAATCAGACAACATAAAGAAATAAAAGGCATCCACACTGGTAAGGAAGAAGTAAAACTCTATTTGTAGATGACATAATACTATATATAGAAAACCCTAAAGACTCCACCAAGAAACTACTGGAACTGATAAATGAAGTAAGTAATGTCGCAAAATAGAGTATCAATGTACAGAAATCTGTTACATTCCTATACACTAATAATAAAGCAGCAGAAAGTGAAATTAAGAAAACAATTCCATTTACAACCGCACCAAAAACGACAGAATATTTAGGAATATACTTAACCAAAGAGGTCAACGACCTGTACTCTGAAAACTATAAAACAATGATGAAAGAAATCCAAGATAAGGCAAAGAAATGGAAAGGCATCCCATGCTTATGAGTTGGAAGAACAAATATTTTAAAAATGTCCGTACTACGCAAAGCAATCTACAGATTTACTGCAACCCCTATGAAAAGTACCAGCAGCATTTTTCACAGAACTGGAACAATTCTAAAATATTTATGGAATCACAAAAGACCTTGATTCGCCAAAGCAATCCTGAAAAATAAAAACAAAACAGGAGGTATCACAATTCCAGATTTCAAGTTATATTACAAAGTGTAGCAATTAAAACAGTACGGTACTGGTATAAAAATAGTCACATAGATCAATAGAACAGAATAGAAAAGCTAGAAATAAGCCCACAACTATATGGTCAATTAATCTTTGACAAAGCAGGAAATAACATGCAATGGGAAAAAGATGGTCTCTTCAACAAATGATGTTGGGAAAGCTGGACAACCACATGCAAAAGAATGAAACTTGACCATTTTCTTACACTATACAAAAAAAATAAACTCAAAATTTGGATTAAAGACCTAGATGTGAGACCTGAAACCCTAAAAATCCTTGAAGAGAGCACAGGCAGTAATCTCTCTGATGTTGGCTGTAGCAACTTTTTTTTCTGGATGTGTGTCTTGAAGCAAGGGAAATAAAAGCAAAAATAAACTATTGGGACTACATCAAAATAAAAAGCTTCTGCCCAGCGAAGGAAACAATCAATAAAACTGAAAGGCAACCTATTGAATGGGAGAATATATTTGCATATGACATATCTGAAAAGGGGTTAGTATCCAAATTTATAAAGAACTGATACAACTCAATACCCCCAAAACAAATAATCTAATTAAAAAATGGGCAGAAGACATGAATAGACATTTCTCCAAAGAAGACCTCTAGATGGCCAACAGACACATTAAAAGATGCTCAACATCGCTCATCATCAGGGAAATAAAAATCAAAACCACACTGAGATACCACCTCACACCAGTCAGAGTGGTTAAAATTAACAACTCAGGAAACAACATATGTTGGCAAGGATGCAGAGAAAGAGGAACCCTCTTGCACTGTTGGTGGGAATGTAAACTGGTGCAGCGCCTCTGGAAAACACTACGGAGGTTCCTCAAAAAATTAAAAATGATCCAGTAATTGCACTAATGGGTATTACCCTAAGGATACAAAAATACTAATTCAAAGGGATCCATGCACACCAATGTTTATAGCAGCATTATTTACAATAGCCAAGATATGGGAGTAGTCCATATTTTGATGGATGGATGAACTGAGAAAGAAGATGTGGTATAAATATACAATGGAATGTTACTCAGCCATTAAGAAAAAAGAAATGTCATTTGCAATGACATGGATGGAGCTACAGAGTATAATGCTAAGTGAAATAAGTCAGTCAGAGAATGACAAATACTATATGATTTCACTCATATGTGGAATTTAAGAAACAAAACAAATGAGCAAAGCGAAAACGAGAGGCAAACCAAGAAACAGACTCTCAACTATAGAGAACAAACTGATCCTTACCAGAGGGGAAATAGGTGGGGAGATGAGTTACATAGGTGATGGGGATTAAAGACTACACTTATCATGATAAAAACAAACTGAATAAAAGAAAATCTAAAACCACACTCTCCAAGCACCCCTCACACTTCAAAGTCCTCCGTGACTTTGCTCATGGCAATGTCTCGGCCTGGAATGCTCCCCCCTATCCGCCTGAGTGACTATCAAAAAAGTCTATTTTAACGACCTCTCCCCTCATGCTCGCTCATATCTCCTTCACTTCCTTCAAAGTCCGTTCCCAGGCTCCCACCTCATCTCCTTGGCTGCTTTTAGCCAGGAGAGAACCAAAGTGATCCACTCTTTTTTTTTTTTTTTTAATTTTTTTTTTCAACGTTTTTTATTTATTTTTGGGACAGAGAGAGACAGAGCATGAACGGGGGAGGGGCAGAGAGAGAGGGAGACACAGAATCGGAAACAGGCTCCAGGCTCCGAGCCATCAGCCCAGAGCCTGACGCGGGGCTTGAACTCACGGACCGCAAGATCGTGACCTGGCTGAAGTCGGACGCTTAACCGACTGCGCCACCCAGGCGCCCCAGTGATCCACTCTTAAAATCAGTTGCGGGCAGGGCGGGGGGGAGGCGGTGCTATAGAATGGACACTCGAAGAAATAGCCTCAGCGGGACACGGTTTCTAAGTCCCAGCCGTCCAAACCTGTGCAACATTCCCCTTCACTTCTCTGGGTCTCAGTTGCTCCTTGTGTAGTCTCCGCTGTAACACGCAAGGTCACGGTCTTCTCTGGCCCTTCTGACCCTAATTTTGTCTTAGGCCAGACCAGAAACCTCCCGACCAGACCGCCTCACCCAGCCCCTTGCCCTCCTGCCTTGTAGCCGATAGAAGGCAGCCTCCCAGGGCGAGGTCGTAACCCTTACCGTCCGTAGGTGATCCCCTGGCCAGCCTCAGCGCTCCCCAAGCTAGCACTCAAAGACCTGCAGCCGCCGGCGGGCACCGGTTTCTCCACGCCCGCGTGAGCAGAGGATCTGCCGAGACTCCTCCGCCAACGGGATTGGCTTAGTTTAGCGCTAGTTCAGCCAATCGGCGCTCATAACGTGATCCTGCCCAATGAGGCCAGGTCTTAGCTGTGAGTGCACAGCCCCCAGGCCCTGGGCCAGGCCTTTGTCCGATTAGCCCCACCCACCACAGCCCTGCGCCAATGGGGGGCGGTGGCGGCTAGTGGGCCGCCAATGGGGAGCAGGGCCGCGCGCGTGGGGAGGTGGGAAAGGCGCCGAGTCAGTGTATACGTCGGTTGCCGTAACAACGGGCGGCGGAGTTGGTCGGCAATGGTGAGTGCAGGCCGTCCTTTGGTGCCCCGCGCCCAGAGGCTGAGCCCTTCCAAGATTTCGTCTGGCCCTGCCAGCTCTCCTGCGCCGTTCTCGATTTTGGCGTGCCCCTCCTTCCTCTGAGTTCTTTCCCGGAAGCGTAGTGTAGAGACGCCTGCCGCCCAGATGGGCCTGTGACTCGCTGCTGCTCCCCTTCACCCACAGTCTGCGCTGCGCCCACCCATCCCTTAGGCTCCCCTGATCTTCCCCTGCCGGCCCCCTCGGTGACCGCCCCTGGACAAAGAAAACTGACGTTACCCGCAGGCCCTGACTTCTCAGATCCTGACCTGGCCGCCTCGCTCTACCAAAGTTTACCCATAGAACTGGGGAGGAGGTTTATTATGTTTGATTGGTAACATGCATCCTAAAATTTAAGTACAGGGATATTCGGGACATGTTTTGAGCTCCTTGCAGGAGGGACAGATGTGCCAAGTGGATTGAGTTTTATTGTTTAATATTGGCAGAATATACATTTTAGCAACCTAGTAATATTTGGCCAAATCTGGAAGCGTGGTTACTTCTTAAAGTCGGACTGCATAGAGGGAAGCGGAGTACCGCGAGTGGGTGTTGTAAGGACATTTCTAGATAATTATTAGGATCCCCAAAATCAAGGTCACCTGGTTATCTGTACATTTATGCAGTCAGCTCCTTGGCTAGATCTCTTTTAGGATGATTTTCAATCAGAGGTGTCCAACCAAACAAGGGGTCTCCTTGCTTCTAGAAACAGTAGTAAATAAAGAAGAGGGAGGGATAGAGGTGCATGGAAGGATTCACTGTTCTTTCCAGTAAACCCTGTTATCTCTTCTGTTAAGCAAAGCTTCGGAATTGGTTGGTGTAAACAATTTTAAAATAATTTGTTGTCTGTAACTATTTTATGTAAAATATAGATTATATTACATAATACTGTGCTTCTGTGTTTGTAAAACGTCTAAAGGCCTCTAACTTTAAGAAGGCAAGCATGGCAACATCTGCCCAGCGAAAAAGGATGAGTCCTAAGCCTGAGCTTACTGAAGAGCAGAAACAGGAAATCCGGGAAGCTTTTGATCTCTTTGATGCTGATGGAACTGGAACCATAGATGTTAAGGAACTTAAGGTAAGCCATTTACATTCCAACTCCCCAGCCTTGCCTTTCCTCTACATCTTTTTGTTTCCCTGTCACCACTGTACCTCTTTTTTCCTCATCTCTCTGCAAGAAGTAACAGGGGAGGATGCACTGTGTTCTGTTTTCCTATCTTTTCTTTACCTCAAGTGTTATTAAATAAAATGGAACACAAATATCAATCTGCATAATGTTCTAGTGTTTCCCAATCATTAAAAAAGTTTTTTTTAATGTTTATTTATTTTTGAGAAACAGAGCGCGGGTGGGGGAGGGGCAGAGAGAGAGACACACACAGAATCTGAAGCAGCCTCCAGGCTCTGAGCTGTCAGCAAAGAGCCCAATGCAGGGCTCAAAACTCAGGAACTACGATCATGACCTGAGCCAAAGTCAGACTGAGCCACCCAGGCGCCTCTCCCAATCATTTGAATGAAATTGTGTCAGATGCTGGCTTAATACTCTCAATGCTGTCATTTTTGTTCCTGTTAACGGTTTAGATGTGCGTATTGAGATGATCCTGTTTTCATTGTAGGTGGCAATGAGAGCACTGGGCTTTGAACCCAAGAAAGAAGAGATCAAGAAAATGATAAGCGAAATTGATAAGGAAGGGACAGGAAAAATGAACTTTAGTGACTTTTTGACTGTGATGACTCAGAAAATGGTAAGTTAGCTGGAATAATCAGCATATTTTCCACCCATAATGGTGAACAAATTTGAATCTAGATATGAAAATGTCTTCACTGAAGAAAAGTTAATACAAAATGGAGGGTTCAGCTGATAAAGGATGGTATTTATGACTGAAAATTAGAATGCTTAGGTTCTTGGCTTTCTTCAAGTCCACACAAATCACAAAAAGTCGGTTTACCCTCTGTAAAGTCGTAAAAGTACTACTGCTGTCACTCTTTTGTGATTATTTTTCTCAACTGATTTGTCAATATGATAACCACAAGCAGTAAAACCTGTAAACACCAGCAATATTACAGTGCCTGACAAGGTGAAGTGCCTATACTTTAAAGGTCAAAATTCTTTTCTCTCTCATTTGTTATTCTGGGCAGCCTTAGCCTGAGGGCATGTTACTTCCAACAGCCTAGCTTTTCACTGCCCTGGGAATTTGGTCTTTTAGCATTTTCAAGGTTGAAGGTACCCATTCTCTAGTCCCTCAGGTGTCACCATTTTAACGGGCCCAGGGGGTCAAGAAAGACCTGACCAATCCACCTCACTCCCCTGAGTGTCATCCCACCCAGGATGTATGTTGATGTTCCCATTGGGCCATTGCTCATTCGTTGGCCTTCCAGCTCCCCTTTTGTGAGGCTTATCTTCGCTTTAGTAGCATGTAGAAAAGTAACTCCATGTGTGTCTCAGGTCACAGGTCTGTTCCTACTCTAATAATTCTGTGGCTTTGAAATCATCTAATGATACCTGCATTTTTCTTTGTGTACTAATTTAAGTGATCAGGAAGCTTAACCTTCTGTAACCACCTAGTAAAGCTGTCCCACCTTAAAGGTGGGTTCCGAAATTGCTCTTATTAGAGAGGTTCTGTTTATCTTTAGCTACCTTTCAGGAATTTCTGGAGTTTGAGCTGTTGGGGGATTTTCCTCTCTTCCTCTTTTGGAGTACTTGGGATCCCAGTAACTCTCTGTTACCTCATAACAAGTTAAATAGCCCTCTCTTTCCTCCCTGCACCCCCCTTCCCCCACCGAGAGGACCCCTCTTCTGCCAGCTCAAGCACTATATTTCCTCTAGCTTTAACTCTACCCTCTATTCCTGTTTCTCTCTGCTTTGTATAGAAAAAATATTTTAAGTCAGTCCTTTATATTTCCTTTTTAGCTTGTTTATAATAATGTCATTGAGTTTGTCCTCTTCTACCCTGGATGACGTTTGATCTCCTGTGAGCTAGGACCTATGTCATGAAAGCCATCACCAAGACCACGTAGAGGGGTTAGGTGCCGGTGAGCTGCTGCATGAGTAACTGCTTCTGTGTTATTTGTTTTACTTGCTAAGTCTGAGAAAGATACCAAAGAAGAAATTCTGAAAGCTTTCAAGCTCTTCGATGATGATGAAACTGGGAAGATATCATTCAAAAATCTAAAGCGTGTGGCCAAGGAGTTGGGTGAGAACCTCACTGATGAGGAGCTGCAGGTTTGTAAGGCATCGGACTTGAGCTTAGCTCCTGCTTGGAGCCCCTGTGTGACTTTTCTGAATAACATTTTCTCTGATGTGAGCCCCACTTTGAAGGAAAACTAATGTTCTCTTGTCCCTCTCTTGACCACTTAATTTCTCCTTTAATAGTGTGACAAGCCTATGGGCCTTGCTCCCAGAAAAATGCACACGTAAAATTTTACCTCCTATTTTAGGTTTTAAGAATCCCTCTAGTCAGGATGATTTTCAGGCTCTCTTCTGGATATGTATGACAAAGTATTGCTTGATTTTCAAATAACTTTTTGGGAACCAAGCTATTCTAAAAAGCAGCACATTTGCAATGGGTGGACCACAACTGTCTATTCATGTAACCTTATGAAAGCCATTGCTCAGTCATTTTAATTCATTTATGAATGAATCTAAGTTGAATCCTTATTGTTCTACAGGAGATGATCGATGAGGCTGATCGAGATGGAGATGGAGAAGTCAATGAGCAAGAGTTCCTGCGCATCATGAAAAAGACCAGCCTTTACTAAGATCAGTGTCTTCTTTTCATATTGTGTGAAACCTGGGTTTTGAGAACACAAACTATTTTCCCCCACTGACCTCCCTGTATAACTTTAGTAACAACCTTGAATCTCTTTTAGGTATTTGAAAGTGTTCTTAGACATTAAAGTTCTTTGTAAGGTGACCTGCTGGTTACTTTAGTTCCCCAAAGCAAAATGAGAGCGTATTAGAGTGGAGAAAAGGGTCTTAAAGCTTTCACCCACCTGCAGTTCTGCCTTGTATCGCCTCACTCTTGTCATGCATTTCCACATTGATGACACCACAGAATGACTTCTTGGACTAGCACATGTTGTACCCACGTCACCAGAAGCAGGGGGCCTCTCTTTGAGGTTTCCAGTTATAATTGACACCTGAGTGCAGCTTTCTCTTTTATAAAACCCAGTGAAGTTATTCACTTGCATTTGGATGTGTGTTTGTGCTGTTTTTTTGTCTTAAAAATAAAGCCTTTTTTATTTTGAGCTTTTGTTCTCTAAGGGTGAGTTCTTTAACCTTGAATATGAGTTCATCTTCTAAACCACTGTGTTGAAGACAGCCTGGTAGATCCCCAACTCCTTCCCAGCCGATGGACAGAAAATTAATCCTTTACTACTGACTTGAATTGTTTGTTTCTTTGGGAATCCATCAGTATGTAAAACTAGTAGAATTTCCATTTCACCTAAGCCTAAATGATGCCTTAAAAATAGTTTGGGCGCAGTTAGTCTGAGAGTCTTATTGGTAATTTGTGCTTGGACAAATTGGGGAAAGGCAAGTTATTATGACAGTAGGTTGAATTCAGCCAACCTCTGGTCAGTTTATTTGCTGGATGGTGTCTCAGAATCTCTGTGTCAGATTGGGCTGAATGACCTTGTCTAGCCCCCTCTTCACCCTACATGGGATGACCTATAAGAGAAGCCATGGCAGATAATGTTAAAGTCTTTGCCCCAGGCTGAGGGTGGGGAACAAGAAAGGCGGAGGGGAAATGGAAAATGAACAACAGTGATAGAATGCTCATTCACCCACACGTGGAGGGGAAGAGAATGGGTTTCAAACTTCTGGGGGCATCCTAATCCCAGGATAGGGTTGCCTCAGCTAATAAAGAGAACACCTAGGTCAATTTTAATTTTAGACAATTTTTTTTTAGTACAAGTATGTCCCATTTGGACTTTGTGTTGTTTATTCACTGTTGATCTGAAATTTAACTTTGCTTGGGTGTCCTGTATTTCAAGTGGTAACCCTACATGGAGAACATGTAAAGAGGCATGACCCTGGGCCTCATCCCTGGACACTGGCATCCTGAACAACTTGGTGACCCACTCCCAGACAAGTCTACAGGGGCATAACTCTGAGAAACACTGGGGGGATGTGGTGGGGGAACCCAGAGTAGCTTCAGACCTGGGTTCTCTCATGGGCTCCACCAGTTTCTGGCTGGGTAATTTGGGACAAGCTCCCTCTCCAAGTGCCTCAGGTTCCTTGTCTGTGTAGTGGGGAGAAGAGTTGTGCTTAAGTCTGAGTCTCTGAGGGCACAATGCAGACTCACACAAAGGGCCAAGAGGGCATTTCAGAACTGTTTGTTCTCAAGGTCATTTCCTTGGTGTGATTGTCACATAGCTTTGTTAGATATGCATCCATGAAGTTTTTAATGTATACTGTCCTCCAAAGTCGAGTTGACAGCATTTACTGGGAGGATTTGACCTTTGTCATATTTCTGTTTTCTAATAAGAGGCATGTGATCTGATAAAAGACATACGATAATGGAAAGGAGCGGGAAGACTGGGTCCTACTTCCCATTTTACTGTTAACTGTCACCCTGGAAACATTCTTATCTCCTCCTTCTTAATGTTCTCATAAATGAAATATAGTCAGGAATCTTGGGGGAAGGGAAAGTGATACGTAACATGTTATCCTTTTTTTTATTTTTTTTTATTTTTTTATTTTATTTTTTTTTTTTATTTTTTTTTTTCAACATTTTTATTTTATTTTTGGGACAGAGAGAGACAGAGCATGAACGGGGAGGGGCAGAGAGACAGGGAGACACAGAATCGGAAACAGGCTCCAGGCTCCGAGCCATCCGCCCAGAGCCCGATGCGGGGCTCGAACTCCCGGACCGCGAGATCGTGACCTGGCTGAAGTCGGACGCTTAACCGACTGCGCCACCCAGGCGCCCCAACATGTTATCCTTAAGGATAAAAACAAGCACGAGGTACTCACTATATTGGTGCCTGCCAGCCATTTTAAAATAGGTTTGTGGAGGGGATGGGGACACAGGGAGCAGCATGAATCAGTGGGTGTGAGACTGGAACAGAGAGTCACATGAGGGTCAGGAATATGAGGACAGAGAGGCAGCTGGGACCACTTCATGGGAAGGCAGAAAAGAGGACTACAAGGGGGTGGGGGAATGTGGATGGAGGGGGGACTGCAGTCAGTTTATATAGGGCTGGACCAGGTAGTTGAAGGGAATGGATGGGATGGGGAAGAAATTGTAGGAGAGGTCAGTGCAGCTGCAGGTGATGCAGAGTTGTAGAGTGGGTGGAGAGTGATGGTGACAGAGGGGGGGCAGAGTCAGCTTAGGTGGGGCTGAACCAAGAGATGTAGGGGAGATGGCAGAGGGTGGGGATAGAGAAGTAGAAGCTAGTTTTTGTGAAGCTGGATCAGGGAAATGTAGGAAGAGTAGTTAGGTAAGACTTGGGGGGTGTAGGGTAGATGGGGAGGGAGAGGCAGCATAGGACAGTTTACAGGAAGGGTCTACAGAGTTGGAGGGGAATGAAGGAAGATAGGAAGGGAGATAAAGGGAACAGGAACCAACGAGGGAGATGTATGGAGAGTAGGGTAGGGTGGAGTGGGAGAGGTAGGAGAGGTCAGTTCAATTGGGGATGAATTAGAAAGATCCTGAGGAGAGGTGGCTGGGAAGTAGAGGGCCCAAAGTCAGTCTATGAGGGCAGGAAAGAGTGATTCAGGTAGGGGGAGGAGGAAAGGGGAGAGAAAGGGAGCAAGAATTAGTTTCTATGTAGATGGCCCAGCCTATAGTTTCTATGTAGATGGCCCAGCCCATAGTTTCTATGTAGGGGCTTGGGGGTGATGGGGAGAGCAGAGGTCAGTTCATGTGGAGCTGGACCAGGGAGCTGTAGAGGAGTGGGGTGGGATTTGACATAGCACAGAGATTTGTTCATGAGAGTTGGGACAGGGAGGTGGGAGGCGAGATTCCTTCATGTGGAGCTGAGGGGAATGAGAGCAGAGGTTAGTTCATGTTAGGGGGTAGTAGAAAAATGTAGGGGTGAGTAGGATGGAGAGCAAGGGAGGGCATTTCATGTTGAGCTAGGTATTGGAAGGGAGAGGGAGCTGAAGTTGGTTGATGTAAGATGGACAAGAGAGAGTCATAGGGAGATGGCAGGCATGTAGATAAAGAGGGATCAGAAGTATCTTCATATGGAGCTGGAGCAGAGAGGTGGAGGGAGGTGGAGAAGTGAGGATAGAGAGGGAGCTGGGGTCACTTCCTACGAGAATCCAGCAGAGAGATCCAGGGAGATGGTGGGAATGGGGGCTTTGGGGTGGGGGGAGATGGGTGGGATAAAAAAAAAGCCAGTTCCTGTTGGGCCTTGTGGGCCTCCGTACTAACTGAGGAATATACTGGATTTCCTTGAAGGAACTTTCCAGTGGAATAGTGTTTTCTTTGCTCCAAAGCATTACAACTGCTAGGAACAGCTGTCTTAATCAATAGCCATACTCAGGCTTCATATAAGTAAAATCTATCTCAGAAAGTTGTTTAAAGAAAGGAGGTAGCTCAGTCCCCGTCTTTCAGACATGGAAGAGCTGCTGGATCCAGGATGTTGATGGGACATCAAAGGGCAGAAATGTACATTGGCTGCCTGGGGGCATCTTCTGGGGTCTGTTCACCTCCTATCAGATTTTAAATGCTTGTTTTGGTCACACTTTCAAATACTGACTTTTGGCAGCACACTCGAAGGGAGTAATACACTCAAAGCAGCACTTTACCAACAATTACAACTCTGTCACATCTCCACAGCCATCCCACTATGCATTGATATATTGCTTTGACTAGAACTGCTTGCTCCCTGATGATGCTCCCTCACGAAGCCAAGTTCGCCCACAGTCTAGGTGCTGTGTGTTTCTGAGCCCTCCATGGCCATTGTGATAAGTGTCTTGTAGCAAGTGGCTCCCTCGTCCACTCCATGTCTCAGAACCTGCCCTGCTCAACATCCTATATTCTAATTAAAATTTTTTTTTAATTTTTTGAATGTTTATTTATTTTTGAGAGAGAGAGAGAGAGCGCGCGAGCGCGCGCACATTAGCGGGGGAGGGGCAGAGAAAGAGGGAGACACAGAATCCGAAGCAGGCTCCAGGCTCTAAGCTGTCAGCACAGAGCCTGATGTGGGGCTTGAACTCACAAGCCTTGAGATCATGACCTGAGGCGAAGTCGGATGCTCAACCGACTGAGCCACCCAGGCGCCCCCTGTATTCTAGAAGCCACTGTATTCTAGTGGCTGTATTCTAGAAGCCACTGGACTACTGCACATCTTCAGCTGTAGCAAAAGTAATCACTCTGCATTGATCACAGCTGTGAAGCAGTGACATCATTCTAGTGTGCCATGCTGTGACATATCAGACATATTTAGTGACCCAAATCTCCATCAGTGGCCCCTAAGACTCTCACAGAAGCTCCAAGCCCATTTCTAAAATATTACGACCAGAACTTGTCTTTTCTAGCTTTTCCCTGCTGACTGCCAGTCATCTCTTCTAAGCCTCCTAGTAACCACTGCCTTTCTACGTTTGATTCTTGTTGCTAGCTACCATTTAGAGGCTTGTGATTTTCATTTCCTTTCTCCTCTTTGCCCCAAAAGTCTATTATGTCACCAACATTTCCCTGTAGTAGTCATTGTGATGCACCCCTTTCTTTTTCATTTCTGAAACTACCACCTCAACCCAAATTTGGATTGCTATAATGTCCTTTCTTCCTTGTCACTGTGGGACCTGCGATCTCTACAATGCTGTATCTGCCCCTGTTTAGACTTCCTGGCAACTAATCACTCTTTGGATCCAGCAACCTCATCACTCACCTGGACTTCCTGCGATCTTCCCTCCCTTCCCTCCAGTCTTTTTTAGCTTGAAAAATCAATCTTCTTCAAGGAATATGCCAACAAAAGAGGATTTATTTTCTTTCAGAAAGTTGCTTTTTTTCTTACTTGCACTGACTAAAAGGCTGTTTACCTATCTGTCTTCAGCAGTTTTTGAAACCTTCAATCCATTTTCAGCTTTAGCCTCCCTGAATTTTTTTTTTCTTTGGGATCCACATCATTGCTTTTTTTTAATATCTATTATTAGAACTGTTCTCTCCTTTCTTTTGCATTCATTCATTCATTCATTCAGCAAATACTTAATGAGCACTCAGGCCTTGACCCAGGCTCTGAAGTGAAAAAGAAACACACAGTTGCTAGCTTCATGGGATTTACAGTCTATTTAATTTTTTTATTTTTTTAATATTTATTCATTTTCTGAGAGACAGAGAAGACAGAGCAAGAGTGGGGGAGGGGCAGAGAGCAAGGGAGACACAGAATCCGAAGCAAACTGCAGGCTCTGAACTGACAGCACAGAGCCGGATGCGGGGCTCAAACCCACAAATCATGAGATCATGACCCAAGCCGAAGTCGGACGCCTAACTGACTGAGCCACCCAGGAGCCCCATGGGATTTACAATCTAGTGAAGGATTGAAGGGGTGCTATTTTAGACAGGGTAGACAGGACCTCCTTGTAGAGATGACATTCTAGAAAAGACCTGAAGCCATGTGGAGATCTGGGGAAAGAGTACCCAGGCAGAGGAAACACCGGGTGCAAAGTCCCTGAGGCAGCAGTGAACTGTTCCTCACTCACACCAAAGTGAAAAATGGCAAGTTGCAGAAGGAGGCAGCAGTTGGGTAAGTTAAAGCCTTGTAAATCCCCAAAGTAAGGGTTATGTTCTGTGGGTGATGGGGGTGGTGGTCAGCACTGGGATCTGAGCAGGAAAGTAACATGCCTTACACTGGAGTCTCATGCTGGCAGCTGTGTTGAGAATTGCCTATGAGAGTATGTATCTTTTCACAGTATGAGCTCATTTAAAGGTCTCCCTGCATAGCTACATGGCTGACTTAGACATTTTTTTTTTAATTTGGATTATTTGAGATTGAGAAATTTCTGGGGCAAGTTTTGCTATGGAATGTGAAGCGTTAGAGGCAGATTTCTCCTTTTTAGAATTCCCATCTTTCAGGAGCCACATTCCCTTCTAGAGTCTCTAGCAGTGGGATCACAGATTATACTCTGTGCTATTTAGCTTCCTGCCTGTTTCCTCCCAGAGTTTGCCTCCTCAGGTCCTCTAGTCTAAGCTTATAGCTAATGTCTACCCAAACGGGTTTATTATTATTATTATTATTATTATTATGAACTTCAAAATGTCATTATTATTTTCTCTCAAGTTCTGGTTATTTTCTCAGCCACAGTCAGTTCTCTCTTGCTGGTCAGGTTTAATAGATCATTCTAGGGAAAGTGGCTTATAACTCCCAGACCTAGGATTTCCCAAACTCTTTATGGTTTAGAAAGGACTTGATGTTTGTATTATCAGTGTTGCACAGTGATATTTATTACCCCATTTTACATTTAAAGCAACTAAGGCTCAGGAAGGTTAAGCATGAAAGCCAAGACTGAAGCTCAGAGTTTGACTCTAAAGCTCATGCTCTTTCTACTCTATCACTCTGCTAAGTAAAACAATTTGATTCTTATTTCAAGGAGTTTAAATACTTTTAAGTGGAAGCTGGATGGTTTATCTCTTTCTCTCTGGTTTGGCTTACACGATTTCTATCTTAATTTCTCACTTAGAATTCTGATTGCCTACAACACCCATCAGGGCAATTACTTAAATGCATTACAGCTTCCTGCTATGGGGTTAGGTCTCCAAAGACATTCACTTGGCTATTGCAATGATCTAGTTTATGTAAAAACTTGACTGGGCTATGGGGTGTCAAACATTATTTTGAGTGTTTCTCTGATGGTGTTTTTGGATGAGATTAACATTTAAATCTATAGGCTGAGAAAAGCAGATTGCCCTTCCTAATGTGAGTGGGCCTCATCCAATCAGTATAAGGCATGAATTTAATAAAAAGGCTGACCCTTCTCTTAGTAACAGAGAAAGAATTCCTCCGTTGAACTGGGGCATTGGCTTTTTCCCTGCCTTCTGACTCAAACTGAGATATCAGCTCTTCTTGGATCTTAAGCCTGCCAGCCTTCAGACTGGAATTGCACCATTGGTTCTGCTAGTTCTTAGACCTTCACACTCAGAAACTTACACCATTGGCTCTCTTGGGTCTTCAGTTTGCTGATTTATCCTGATGATCTTGACGGTTGTCAGTCTCCATAATCATGTGAGGCAATCCCTTATAATCTACGCATGCATCCACCCATCCATCCATCCATCAATCTCTCTCTGTGTCTCTCTGTTTCTGTCTAGATAGATAGATGATAGATAGATATAATATAATATAATTAATTATATGTATATGTATATGTATAATCTGTTGGTTCCGTTTCGCTGGAGAACTCTAACTAATACAGCCAGCAGAGGGCAATCTCCCATCAAACACTGTCTGTTTCCCACTTGGAACTCTTAGACAATTGTTTTCTTTAAAAAGGAGAAAATCTAATTCTTTTTTTCCTTCCAGACAAAAGAAAGGTAACTTCAGAGGGAGAAAGGGGCATAAAGAGCTGTTGGTATATGTGATAGGAAATGGTCATCCCCAGAACAGGCTTATTACAGTGACAATGACATCATGATTTTTCTGCATGAGATAGACACCAAAGTTCTGCTGGAAATCAAAGACCACATTATAATCAGTGGGATAAGCTATAAGGCCAGATTTCACAGGTGGAATTTCTCTAACAGAAAGAAAAAGGGAATGAATGGAAAGAAGGATGGAAAATGATATTACTGACATAGTTTATGTGTATACATTATGTATAATCTTACATTCATACCTATGTAAAATATAAATGCAGAGAATGAGGTCTGGAAAGATGCATACCAAACTTTTAATAGTGGTTTCCTCTGGAGAGAGGAAGGTGCTTCGTGGGCTATGGGAAATGGATTTCTTCCTCTTATTCTGTTCTGGGTTTGAATTTCTTAAAACAAGATTGTATCGCAGTATGACTTATATTTTTAAAATGTTATTAAATAACACTTCACACATATTAGGATGGTATAATAAAAAAGCCAGAAAATAATAAGTGTTGGTGAGGATGTAGAGACATGGGAACCCTGATACATTGTTAGTGGAAATGTAAAATAGTGCAGCCACTTTGCCAAACAGTTTGGTGGTTTCTCAGGTTAAACATTAAACTACCATATGACCCAACAATTTCACTCTTTAATTTTTTTCACTGTTTATTTATATTTGAGAGAAAGAGAGAGAGAGAGAGAGAGAGAGCGCGCATGAGCAGGGGAGAGGCAGAGAGAGACAGAGACAGAATCCTAAGCAGGCTCCAGGCTCTGAGCTGTCAGCACAGAGCCCGACATGGGGCTCAAACCCATGAACCGTGAGATCATGACCTGAGCCAAAGTCCGACGCTTAACGAACTGAGTCAATCAGGTACCCCGCTTTAAAAAAATTTTTTTTAAATGTAAGTGCATTTAAATGATCAGTTTTTTTCATTATGATTTCTGGATTGTGTGCCCCATGAAAACCTTAACCGACTGAGCCACCCAGGCGCCTCCCAGCATTTTCACTCTTAAATATGTTACCAAAAGAATTGAAGTTAGGGACTTGAAAAGATATTTGCACATCCATGTTCATAACAACATTATTCACTATGGTCAAAAGGTGGAAACTCAAGTGTCCATCCACAGATGAATTGATAAACACAATGTGGTATACATACCCAATGGAATATTATTTAGCTATAAAAATAATTAAATTTTTATATATACTATAGTGTGGAAGGATCCTGAAAATATTATGCTTAGTGAAAAAAGGCAAGACACAGAAGGACAAATATTATACAGTTCCATTTACATGATATACCTAGGATAGGCCAATATATAGAGACAGAAAGTGAAGAAGAGGTTACCAGGGGCTGGGAGAAGAGGGAAGGAGAAGCTGTTATTTAATAAGTACAGAGTTTTTCTGGGGATGATAAAAAGTTTTGAGTGTAGGTAGTGGTAATGGCTATACAACAGTGTGAATATATTTAATGTCACTAAGTTGTACACTTATGAATGGTTAAAATAATAAGTATTATGGTATATATATTTTACCACAGTAAAAAAAAAAACCTGAAGAATTCTTAAACAAAGAAAGAAACAAACAAAAAACAAGTGTTGCACTATTTAGATACACAAGGGATCTCCTTTCACAAAGGAGAGAAGAGTGGCTTCTAGGGACTACAGAGGGGTGGCCTCAGTTATAGGGATGATGTGTTTGAAGCAGCAGGTGCTGAGCAAGTTTCTGACAGTTGGAATATAATAAGGAGATGTGGGAATTCGTTGTCAGCCACTTCATGCTAAACTCCATGAGAGTGGGGACTAAATTTATCTTTGCTCATCATTACAACCTTAAAGCCTCGCACAGTGTTTGGTGCACAGTAGGCACTCAGTAAATATGCATTGAATAAATGAATGAATATCTGTGACTTGCTAATAATCTACCTTAAAAAACATTTTCAGGGTGCCTGGGTGGCTCAGTTGGCTAAGTGTCCAACTTTGGCTCAGGTAATGATCTCAAGGCTTGTGGGTTCGAGCTCCATGTCATGTTGGGCTCTGTGTGGACAGGTCAGAGCCTGGAGCCTGCTTCCGATTCTGTGTCTCCCTCTCTCTCTGCCCCTCACTTGCTCACGCTCTGTCTCTCTCACTCAAAAATAAATAAACATGTAAAAAAAATTAAAAACATTTTTTGTCCTATCATTTTGGGCACCATTGTTCAATTATTTTGTGTACAAAGAGAATTAGAAGCCTGGAATTCACATATTTGGTTATCATTAGCATAGAGATAGTGTATTCGTTGGGGCAGGCTAACTGTCATATCAAAGAATCTCGTGTCTCAGTGAGCCGACTCAATAAACTATTATTTTTCACTCATGTTGTAGTTCAAAATCAGTGGGGGTGGGTGGAGTGGGGGTTGGGCTCTACTCTATGCAGGCAATTAGGGACCCAGCTTCCTTCTGACCAGTAGCTGCAGAGGCCCTAGGCACTCCAAGGCCTCCCCTGGCTTCTTTGCATCTGGCTGGCAGATGAGTGAAGAGAGAGATCTTGGAGCACCATGTGTGAGGCTTGAGTGGCCAGACCTGCAAATGTCATACATCTCTTTTTCCTATACCCATTGGTCAGAACTGAGTCACATAAGTACACTGAATCACAAAGGATTCTGGGAAATGTGGTCTAGGTACAAATAAAGGAGGAAAAGGTAATGGTGTTTGATGAACATGTAGCATCACCAATGTCATAAATAATATAAATGTGGGGAGCACTCCTGGGCAACTGTGTATTGTGTGTGCTAAGGGAAAGCTGCCCAAAACCAAAGTCCCAGGAGCTTCAGTGTTTAAGAAATGGGAAGAGAAGGTGAGGGAAAGCAAAGACACTGAAAATAAGGAAGGTGACGGCAAGAATGTCACAGAAGCAAGGGAAAACTGTGAGAAGAGACAGATCTTAGAGCAATGTCTGTGGAAATCAGACTGTGGTGGCTTAGGAGTGGAATGTGGGTGAGAAAGTAGACTACTATAAAAGGGTAAGAGAGGAATAGTAGCTAGTGGTCATGCAGAAGTGGCATGGGGAGAATTGCTTTGCTTTGTTTTGATTTTTAATGGGAGAAACTTGAGAATGTTTGAATGTTTAAAGGGGAGGAACCACAGTAAATACAGTGTGGTGTAGGGTGAGGAACAAATAAATGATTATTGGAACAGAAGAAATGGTCTTGAATCAAATTTCAGTGTATATGGCGATTTGGTTTATGTCAGGAAAGGTGTGAAATGACAGACTGTCTCTGATGCACCTATGTATATGGTCATCTATGTGTATACCTTTCTTTTTTCAAGAAAGGACTTATGGCAGCTTGAAAATATACATTCTGGCAACAAAATAAAACAAATGTGTGAAGAGGAAGAAAATGACATGTTGGGACAATGACATGAAACATACATTTAGGTTTTCTAACTTTAAGCATCTCTTTAATACTGACTGCTTTAAATACCAGTGCTAAGCTGATTTGAGATGCCTTGATCAATTTGTGCTGTGATCCATTAGATAATTCCGTTTATGTAACTTGCTCTGCAAAGTCACTTTTCAGACAGAGGCTCAAATTTATTCTGGATGTTGCTAAGAGAATCACGCAGTCCCTGCTCCTTGCCCTGTATATTGTGCAACAGCCTTTGACCACAAGCAATAAAACCTGACATGAACATTAGACAGGCACTGACTGTTCTGGCCTCAGAAACAGTTTCTAAGTCAGACAAGAAGCTCAGTTTCATTTCTCTATAATCATATCTTGTTCCTGATGCCAGTGGCACCTTCTGAGCCATCCCATTTGGTCTGAACTGTTTCTCCTAAGCTGTTTGATACCCCTAAGGCTTCACACATCCTTTTGTCTACAATGTCCTCTAATTTCTCCTCTACCCCCAGCAGATTCACTTTTAGCCTACAAGATCCAGCTTACCTGTCACATGCTTTAGGGGAGTTTTTTGTGACTGGCCCCAGGCTGGATCTATACTCCTCTCTGTGCTCCCCCAGCCCATGTCCTCTCCATCATAGCTCTGGTCCTGCTAGATTAGCAAGATCATCCACTCCACTGACCTTGTGCTTCAACTCTGCATCCTTGGGGCCCAATATCTACCATGGCCAGAGTTGACATACTATGTATGGAGACTTTGTAGCAGAGAGGTGGGGATTTATATTTAAAACCACAACTACCCGGGACACCTGGGTGGCTCAGTTCGTTGAGCGTCCAACTTCGGTTCAGGTCATGATCTCATGGTTCACGAGTTCGAGCCCCATGTCAGGCTCTGTGCTGACAGCTTAGAGCCTGGAGCCTGCTTCTGTGTGTGTGTCTCTCTCTGCCCCTCCCCTGCTCGTACTCTGTCTCTCTCTGTCTCAAAAATAAATAAAACATTTAAAAAATTTAAAAAATATGTAAAAATAAAACCACAACTACCATTTTGAACTTGGTGATGATTACATGGAAGTGTATCCTTGTCAAATTTCTCATTGAACTTTTGCACTAACAATCTGGGCAGTTTATTAGATGTATATTATACCTTGATAAAACACTAGTAACCTACAATTTTTTTTGTACTTTAGAGAGAGAGACAGCACAAGCAGTGGAGAGGGGCAAAATGGAGAGAGAGAAAGAGAGAGAGAGAGAGAGAGAGAGAGAGAGAGAGAGAGAGAATCTTAAGCAGGTTCCATGCTCAACATGGAGCCTGTTGTGGGGCTCAATACCATGATCATGATGACCTCATGACCTGACCTGAAATCAAGAATTGGACGCTCAACCAACTGAGCCACCCAGGTACCCCTAGAAAATTTTTTTAAAAAGAAAAAAAGAAGAAAAATCTCTTTAACTACCTGCAGTTGCTTTTGCTTTCCGGGGGAGTAACACAGTTTTGTCTTGGGGATGAGGGGAGAAATTCAAAGAGAGAACTTAATTGCTCCCCCATGTGAAGGCAGCAGAATATGGGATTTCCTGATGCAGCCACTTTAACACTAAAGAAAGGTGTCCCCCTAGTACTGAAGGGCTTAAGGACTTCATGCAGCTGCCAGTTTACTTTGTAACACCTATCAAAGACCTTGCATATCCACTCTATTTATTGTTTGGTCTTCAGGACCAATGTCTACATAGCCTCAGAGTCTTTCTGTGAAAGGAACCAGACTGGGTGATCATCTCAGCCTGGGGCATGGGTGCCAACCACCGGGAAGCTTTGAGACACTGGAATGGTAAGCAGAAATATGCTAGTCATGGGCAATAGGGCAGGAGAACTGTGCCAGAAGTCCTTGAGTCCACAGGACAGTAGAGGGACAGACATGCCCTGGGAAGTGCTCCAGATGTTCATAATTGGATGAGCTGGGGTGCAGTTCATCTGGGCCTGCTGAGTTGTAAACACAGGCTTGGGGGGCAAACTTAGCTGAGTCCAAGTCCTGGCATGACAGCCTGGTAGCCTGGGTGATGCTGAGCAAGATATTTAACCCCTGAGTTTTGGGTCCCTTCTCTGTGAGATAGTCATAGTCCTTGTCTCACAGGAGTGGAACTGAAGGATACTGTATTAGTCTGCTTGGGCTGCCATAACCAGGTACCACAGACTGAGGGCTTAAACAACAGAAACATATTGTCTCCCAGTTTTTGGAGGCTGGAAATCTGAGATCCAAGTGTCAGCAGAGTTGGTTCCTTCCAGACCTTTCTCCTTGGCGCATAGATGGTCCTCTTCTCCCTGTGCCCTCACAGAATCTTTCTTTTGTGTGTCTGTGTCTTAATCTCTTCTTATAAGGACACCAATCAGATTGGATTAGGGACCACCCATAGGACCTCATTTAACTTTAATTACCTCCTTAAAGACCCTGTATCTAAATATAGTCACATTCTGGCACTCCTGGGTAGCTCAGGTGGTTAAGTATCTGACAACTTCCACTCAAGTCATGATCTCACAGTTCATGGGTTCCAGCCCCATATCGGACTCTGTGCTGACAGCTCAGAGCCTAGAGCCTGCTTCGGATTCTGTGTCTCCCTCTCTCTCTGCCTCTCTCTCTTTCTCTCTCTACAATAAACCTTAAAAAATAAATATAGTTACATTCTGAGGTACTGTTGTTGAGACTTCAGCATGTGAATTTTGGGAGGACACAATTCAGCTGAGAACAGATATTATCCCAGAGTCTGGCATGCAGGAATCTCACTAAATATGTATATAATTTTGCATGGTTATTTTCCCATTGCCATAGAATTAGTGCCTATGGGACAAAGAGATGGGAAAAGTCCACTTTCTAAAGAATCCCAGGCAGTAGGAAGCAGACATACTCTTCAGGGCTTTCTAAGACATGAGCAGAACCAGTAACTGCTACAACCCTGCCACCCACCCACCCCTGCCAACAGACTTGCCACTGCCCCTGACCTTATTCCAATTATATCTCCTTAATGCTGGCAGTCTCCTGTACTAGACTGGAGCTCCCTGAAACTGTACTTTCTCCAGTTCTCTGTTCAACCCCCAGAACAACTGAGAGGACCGTGACTCTGGTCATTCTTATCTTCCTGCCATTGCAATCCCAGGAAAGCCTCCCCATGCTGAAAACCTGTTTGGGTTAAGCCCCTCCAGCTGCTGGTGTCTGAAAGCAGCTAAGGGCAGATACAGTCACCAGTAAGATGTGCTTTCTGACACATGAACTTGGGCTAATTATATCTGCTCCCTATCAGTTTTTTCCTTTGTAAAATGAGGGTTATAATTATGACTGGATACATAATTTGTGGATCCCAACACAAAATAAAAATCCAAGGCTTCTTGTTCAAAAATTGAATTTCAAGGTGACAACAGAGCATTATACCAACCATTCAGAGCCCTTTTAAGCAGGGGCTCTGTGGGACTGCCTAGGTTACACACCCATGAGGGAGGCTGGCATTAGTTCTAACCTTGGGCTTTCTCTTGAAACCAAACAGGTGTGTGCTGCATGATACTCTTAGGGAACGTGCTTTGTAGACAGCCAAATGTTGGACTTGAAGACTAAAACGCTTCCCAAAGCCCACCATCTTCCACCTCCTGGTATCTATTGAGCTCATTTGGAATTTTCTAATTAGTTTGCTTATTGTACAGCACTCCCTCCTGATCCCCCTCTCAAGACCTCTCACCCGGTGTGCATCCCCCTTTCACTTGGCTATGGGCCAGGATGACCTAAAATGATCAGAATCAAAAGGGATCATCTATTCCCTAGGAATAGACCCACAGCTGTGCTCACACCTCTGCCCTCGGGCTAGAGAAGTCTTGCTCAAGGGGCAACGTGGGAAATCCCAGCGTTCCCTAGCAACAAGGCAGAACCAGAGCTGTTGCTAGGGAAACCCTGGGATTTCCATAGCTACCGAGAGCGCAGTGAGCATCTCTGCTTCCACAGCTGAATATATCTGGTGTCAGCAGAAAAGGGGGAAGGGCAGCTGATGTTTTGCTGCCAAGGGAGGCAGGGCTGGTTCCTCTGAATTTCATTATCTGTGCAAAGGGGGGCAAACAGGTCACCAAGGGCAAAACATCCTCAAGGCTGACAAGTGGATGGTCTCTCCTTTTTTTATCTTATTTTTTAAATTTAACTTAATTTTTTAAATTTGCATCCAAATTAGTTAGCATATAGTGCAACAATGATTTCAGGAGTAGATTCCTTAGTGCCCCTTACCCATTTAGCCCATCTCCCCTCCCCAAATCCCTCCAGTAACCCTCAGTTTGTTCTCCATATTTATGAGTCTCTTATGCTTTGTTCCCCTCCCTGTTTTTATATTATTTTTGTTCCCCTTCCCTTATGTTCATCTGTTTTGTCTCTTAAAGTCCTCATATGAGTGAAGTCATATGATATTTGTTTTTCTCTGACTGACTAATTTCACTTAGGGCATAATACCCTCCAGTTCCATCCACGTAGTTGCAAATGGCAAGATTTCATTCTTCTTGATTGCCGAGTAATACTCCATTGAATATATATACCACATCTTCTTTCTCCATTCATCCATCGATGGACATTTGGGCTCTTCCCATATTTTGGCTATTGTTGATAGTGCTGCTATAAACATTGGGGTGCATGTGTCCCTTCAAAACAGCACACTTGTATCCTGTGGATAAATGCTTAGTAGTGCAATTGCTGGATCATAGGGTAGTTCTATTTTTAGCTTTTTTGAGGAACCTCCATACTGTTTTCCAGAGTGGCTGCACCAGTTTGCATTCCCACCAGCAGTGCAAAAGAGATCCTCTTTCTCCGCATCCTCGCTGACATCTTGTTGCCTGAGTTGTTAATGTTCGCCATTCTGACAGGTGTGAGGTGGTATCTCATGGTGGTTTTGATTTGTATTTGCCTGATGATGAGTGATGTTGAGCATTTTTTCATGTGTCAGTTGGCCATCTGGATGTCTTCTTTGGAGAAGTGTCTATTCATGTCTTTTGCCCATTTTTTCACTGGATTATTTGAACAGATGAACACTAGGGAAGGGAAACAAAAATAATATAAAAACAGAGAGTGGGACAAAACATAAGAGACTTAAATATGGAGAACAAACAGAGGGTTACTGGAGGGGTTGTGGGAGGGGGGATGGGCTAAATGGGTAAGGGGCATTAAGGAATCTACTCCTGAAATCATTGTTGCACTATATGCTAACTAATTTGGATGTAAATTAAAAAAATAAAATTAAAATTAAAAAATAAAAATAAAATAAAAAGCAAAAAAAAGTGAAGGTGAAATTTACTTTTCAGAAATTGTGCTATTGGGCATTTATCACAGAAATAGGAACTTAAGGAGATTTAACCTCAGTACTCAGTTTTTATCCAGTCCTTGTACCCAATGTCTGGCTAACTGGACCTAAAAGTCTGACCCCAACCCTGAAGAACCCACCTTCCTCCCTTCTCATATACCTGCTTCTTCCCGTCCCCCCTCCCCACCATCAAAAACTTGCAGAGACACACATCTTCTCACAACACTTTGATTTTTAGTCATTACTGTTGGTGTACCCTATTGGTGTAAATTTTGATGTCTATACAGTTCATCATTTCTCAGAAGCCAGATCCCAGAGACTTTGTAGATAGTTCTGAGGCCTCAGTCATCATTCCAAAGTTACTGGATGCTCAGGTTGTCACTTGAAGTAGTGGATTCTCCATGCTCTCTTGGTCCTGGTATGGCTCATTTTTATTCAGCCTATGATAGTGGCCTAGTAGTGTTGATACTCTAGGTTTCTTAGATTTTATGGAAGGGGTGGGAATTTTTGGAGAGGATTTTTTCCCCTAAAACTCCTTTAAAGGAATCTTTTTACCCCCATGGTTGTCTTTGCCACCTGGAAGGACAATAGGATGAGCATAGAAAGGCACTGGTTTGGGGGAACAGGGTGAGGGGTGGATGAAAATAGCACCTTCAGGAGAAGGGGTGCACTCTTCTTGTGAGGAAGGGATGTGTGCCACACAAAGACAGGAGAGTAGTCTTGTTGAGGGTGTTAATGGAGAAGAGGAGGAAGAGCTTTGGTGTGCTCACCTTACCTTAACACTGCATCTGGACATGGGTTGACAAGGCATCTTCCTCTTCTTCATCCCTTTGGTGCCTGGAGTAGGTTGTTCCATAAATGTGCTAGGAGTTTGAGGTTTCCTGGTCACCTTTGCCATGTCACCACTTCCCAGTGGTCTACTCCAGATTTCTTGAACTCCTTATATGTATATACCCTTCCCCCAGACAATGAGGGGCTACACTTTTCAGCCTTGATTGGTCAGCAAGGCACTCCCCCAGTCAATGGTAGCCCTTAGAGCAGCTTAGCTATCACAAACACCCTCTTGACATTCCCATAGTGGGAGAGGAGATGCTGGGGAAGCCAAGATGCAGCTTACACATCTCACAATGCATCACCCTGACCCCTGGCTGAGGGAGGGATGATGGAGAGCCTAAATATTCTGGTTGGAGAAAGCGAGTATTTTTAGCACCCCTAAAGGGTCCTTCCAACTGACCTTCCACCCCCTTATCATCTTCCCATGTTTAATCCTGGTGAGCCACATGGCAGGGAGAAGGAAATACTTTTCCCCCTGGTCACCCTATTCAGTGGTTCACTGTGTTCTCTCCCACCCATCATTACCTAGTGTTTGTATGGTTTACCTAAAATTACTCCAAAGCATTGTGGATGTATTTAAGTCTTTGTGGAGATGTGAATCATCCCACTTCCCACTTTCAAACTGCTCTTATGCACCATGAAAACCATCCACTTTTTGGCTACACCAGGGAATTTTTCTAACCATCTCATTTTCTCAGTGTCCATGTCCCACTCTCCTAATTTGCTCAGTCCAAAACAACTGATTTTGGCTGTCAAGGCCTCAGTGAATAAGCTTGTTCCACTGAATATCTTGTTTCAAATTAAGTCTTGTTTCAAATCTGGCGATCATGTTCATCTCAGTAGGTGTAGTATCCAGTCTTGGGTTTTAACAGTGTAGGGGCTATAAAGGAAATATTTCCGTATGGATGTTGTGCAGGATGTTTTCATGTAGAAAACTAAAGCCTAAAACTAATGATATCACAGTGTGGGGGTGAGGAGGGGGTTAACACTGTACTTGAAGTTCTGTCTAGTACAAGGGGGAAAAAGACCTCCTGATTGAAAGAGAAGAGTAAAACTGTCTTTATTTAAAGACCACAAGACAGCATAAAATTCTATCAATCTAAAAAAAAAATGCTTTTAGAGCTAATAATTGGGTTTAGCAAAATTGCAGCATACAAGATCGATATGAAAGATCAATTGTATTTTGTATATTATAGCAATGAATATTTGGAAATTGAAATAAACAACAGTGCAATTTAAAATATTTTTAGAAAATATAGGATATTTAGAAATAAATCTCAAAAATATATGTAGAGGTTTGTACACTGAATACTATAAAATATTGCAGAGATAAATTAATTAAAACCTAAATATATGGAAATAGATATCTTGTTCAAGGGATTGAAGACTCAGTATTATTAAGATATCAATTCTTTCCAAGTTTATTGATAGGTTTAATGCAATCCCAACTAAAATCCAGAAAACTTTTTAGTAGAAATTGGCAGTTAGATTCTAACACTCATATGGACACTGGATAGGACCTACATAACTAAAAGAACTGTACATAGGGGAACAAAGATGGAGGGGTTACACTAATTGATTTTAAGGCATATTATAAAGTGGGAATAATCAGTACAGTATGATATTGGCATACTGACAGAAATATATCAGTGGAACAGAATAGAGAGTGCAGAAATAGACTCAAACATATCCACATATACAGACAATTGATTTTATTTTTAAATTGTTTTTAAAAATGTTTATTTATTTATTTTTGAGAGAGAGAGAGAGAGAGAGAGAGAGCACAAGCTGGGGAGGGGCAGAGAGAGAGGGAGACACAGAATATGAAGCAGGCTCTAGGCTCTGAGCTGTCAGCACAGAGCCCAACACGGGGTTCGAACCCACAAACTGTAAGATCATGACCTGAGCTGGAGCTGGACGCTTAACTTACTGAACCACCCAGGTGCCCCAAACAATTGATTTTAAATAGGGATGCAAAGAAAGATTAGAGAGGGAGAAATTGTCTTTTCTTGTGTGTGTATGTTTCCACACGTTTGGTTTATTGTTTTTTTTTTAAGTTTATTTATTTAGAGAGAGACAGAGAAAGAGAGTGGGAAAAGAGCAGAGAGAGAGGGAGAGACAGAATCCCAAGCAGACTCCGCACTGTCAGCACGGAGCTCAATGAAGGGCTAGAACTCAAGAACAATGAGATCATGACCTGACCAACCAGGTGCCCTTCCTTTTCAAATTTAGATTCAAGTTAGTTAACATATTGTGTAGTATTGATTTCAGGAGTAGAATTTAGTGATTCATCACTTACATATAACACCCAGTGCTCATCACAAGTACCCTCCTTAATGTCTATCACCCATCTAGCCCATCATCCATTCACCTCCCTCCATCAACTCTCAGTTTGTTCTCTATTGTTAAGAGTCTCTTGTGGTTTGTTTTCCTGTCTTCTCTTACACTCTTCCCATATGTTCATCTGTTTTATTTCTGAAATTCCACATATGAGTGAAATCATATGATATTTATTTTTCTGACTTATTTTGTTTAGCATAATACACTCTAGTTCCATCCACGTTGCTGCAAATGGCAAGATTTCATTCTCTTTAATCTCTCAGTAATATTTCATTGTGTATATATATATATGTGTGTGTGTATACACACACACACACACACACAAACGCAAACACACACCATTCCATTGTGTGTGTGTGTGTGTGTGTATACCACATCTCCTTTATCTATTCATCAGTCAATGGACATTTGGGTTCTTTCCATAATTTGGCTATTGTTGATAGTGCTTCTATAAATATTGGGGTGCATGTGCCCCTTCAAATCAGCATTTTTTAATCCTTTGGATAAATACCTAGTAGTGCAGGGGCGCCTGGGTGGCGCAGTCGGTTAAGCGCCCGACTTCAGCCAGGTCACGATCTCGCGATCCGTGAGTTCGAGCCCCGCGTCAGGCTCTGGGCTGATGGCTCGGAGCCTGGAGCCTGTTTCCGATTCTGTGTCTCCCTCTCTCTCTGCCCCTCCCCCGTTCATGCTCTGTCTCTCTCTGTCCCAAAAATAAATAAACGTTGAAAAAAAAATTTATAAAAAAAAAATACCTAGTAGTGCAATTGCTGGGTCATAGGCTAGTTCTATTTTTAATTTTTTGAGGAACCTCCATACTGTTTTACAGAGTGGCTGCACCAGTTTGCATTCCCATCAATAGTGCAAAAGTGTTTCCCTTCCTCTGCATGTATGATTCCATTTATATGAATAGGCAAACTTGTAGAAACAGAAAGTAGACTAATTAAAGTGTCTATGGCTGGGGGTGTGGAATTGGGAGGAAATGAAAGTGAACACTAGTGGTACAGGATTTCTTATTGGGTTGATGGAAATGTTCTAAGTTTGTGGTGATGGTTGCATAACTGTGAACATACTAAAAATCACTGAATTGTATACTTTAAGTGGGCGAATTTTATGGTATGTGAATTATATCTCAATAATGCTGTTTTTAAGAAAGAAAGTTGCAGTATAATGTGAGCAATATGATGAAATTTATGTAAATTAATGGATGGTTGGGAATATTGGAAACCTCTCATAAACAGCTGACATTTGTACTTACTGAATCAATTCCTAATTTGAGTAAATATTATATATCCCCATTGACAGCCTAATTCTGTGTTAGCTGGTCTGCTTTTCTCCCATGACAACAGGCCATGCAGGAAACTTGGTGGCATCTCTAAGTCTCCACATACCCCCAGTGACAGAAGAGACAGACCCAGAGAAGGGATTACACTTGTAACTTAGTAAATCAGTGGCAGAGCAGTGACTAGAATGTGAATTCCCTAAAAATCCCTGTCCTAGGTTTTTACCACTGGACGGTTTTTCATTAACCGTTTTTTACTTCCTTTTGCTTCCCCTTCTTTTCTGCTCTCCCAACAACCCCCTCCAGATCAGCCCTTTCAATTATTTGCTTCATGAATTCATAAATAATTTTCCTTTCCTCCTTCCCTCTCTCTCTCTTTCCTTTCCTCCCTTTTCTCCTTCCTCCCTACCTCCTTTTCTTCCTTCCTTCCTCCCTTTCCTTCCTGTTTTAAAAAACAAAGTTACTATTTTCTCAGGGAGCAATTTTACCTGGTTCTATATAGTCTACTGTAATCAAGGCCACACTTTCCCTTTAATCCTCATCATTCTTCAAAGTTTCAAGTTCATCCCTCTGAGGTTTGCTTTACAAGCACCATAGGCAGTGAGGATTGAAGACTTAGCAGGGGATGGGGGAAGGTCAGTCAAGAATGGGGGTGGGAGAGGGTTGGGGCAATCGCCATTCCACACAGGTCTGAGGCTGTGCACTTTCTAACTGAGTGTCTTGGTTTCTTAATCTTATTTCCTCCTCTCCTCAGTGCTGCTGAGTGTCTTTACATTCTAAGTGGGAAATATGCATTTAAATCATTCTGTCTGGTTCTTGGACCAAAGACTGTTATTTTTTTTCTCCTTAATAGTCTGTCTTATATTTGCAGCCTTTGTTTCTGATTATTTAGAGGGTGACTCATGTCTAGCTGTTGGATGGAGGGAGAGAAGAAGCCTTCAGGAGCATGGTGTGGGTAGGGCGTGTGGAGAAACTCATCCATTAATGCCCGAAGTCTTGCTGCATTTCAGGTAGTCCTAAGAAGGCAAATGGGGCCTTAGGTAGGGGTGGGTGCTCTGCAGGTTGATATTGCCCCAACGATAGTGTTTTCCACAACTTGGTGTGGGAGGGTGTTCTTTTCAGAGAACCAGGTCTGGACTGAGTGCCCAGGTTTGGCTTTCCTGTTGTGTCTCTGATTTTCAAAGATCCTTACTTTCCCCTTCACAGCACCTTCAGAACACTATTAAATCAGATTTCTGTATTTAAAATATAACCACAGCAGACTATCGGCTTCCCTCTTACATACAAAGGGATTACTATTCATTTCCTTCCCCAATACTTGTGCATTGTTGGTCTATTTCTGCAGTCCTGATATTCAGCCGAGAGATCAGGTATACTCTTCCTTCCTCCTTTCTCTTACTATTTTTCTCTTTCTACTCTTTTGCTTGGAAACTGACTAGAGTGGAAGCTGTAGCTGCAGTGGGTCCAGAACGGGTGGGAGTGGAATACCCCAGGGATCTTGCCTTAGTCAAAGGGCAGGACTGACCCTGACTCCCCCAACTTCTAGAAGCCTTCTTAAGCACCATTCAGAATTTAGCATACAGTGGGTACTGGACACAACTGCCCTTAGTCTCCTTTCTGGTACAAAGAATGTATCATGACTCTAACCTCTACTTCTTAGGACCAAAGGGCTTAGGCTAAGTGGGTAGGCCTCTTGGTCTTTTCAGTGGGTGAAGCACTTGGCATTGTGTCACCTTTACTAGTGAGGGTACAGCTTAGGAAGGCTTGGAATGCATCTGCTGGCTTGGCACTCTGTGGGCCTTTTCATATCAGACAGCCTGGGAGGGACGCAGAGACTATCACAAGGAAACTACAAGTTCAGCAAGGTTGTAGGATACAAGATCAATACACAAAATTAATTATATTTACACACAGCTACAATTAAAAAATTGGAAACCCAAAATTAAAAACTTACCATTTCCAATAGCTAGAAAAATGCAATACTTAGGTATAAATCTAATAAGACTTGCACAGGGTCTGTATGCTGAAAACTACAAAATGTTGATAAAAAGAAATCAAGCCCTAAATAAATAGTAAGTACAGAGACATACTGTGTTCATGGACTGGTAGACTCAACATAGTGAAGATGTCAGTTCTCACTAAATTGATCTATACATTCAAAGCAATCCAATCAAAATTCTAGCAGGATATTTTTTTTGGATATAAACTAGCTGATTCAACAAGTTTATGGAAAGGCAAAGGAACTAGAATAGCTAAAACAACTATGAAAAAGCAGAATAAAGTTGGAAGAATCACACTATTTGATTTTAAGACAAGGCTATAGTAATCAAGATGGTGTGATATTGGATAGAGGATACACATATAGATCAGTGGAACTGATTAGGGAGTCCAGAAATAGACCCACACAAATAAGACCAATGGAGTTTTTTTTACAAAGGAGTAAGACAATTCAATTGAGAAATGTTGGTCTTTTCAATAAACGGTAACAGAACAATTAGACACCCATATTAAATAAAAGAAACAAAACAAAAGAAAAAAGAATCTGTACTTAAACCTCACACTTTATGGTACAAAAATAAAATATATCACAGATCTAAATATTAGGTGAAAATTATAAAATTTTAAAAGAAAACATAGGAGAAAATCTCATGACCTGGATTTAGGCTTACTCAAAATTAAAAACTTTTGCTCTGAGAAAAAAAGAGTAAAACGTCAAGCTAAAGACTGTTAGAAAATATTTGCAAATCATATATTCAACAAAAGACTTGTATCCAGAATACATAAAAGTTTTTCAAAACTCAAAAATTGGGAAACAAATGACCCAATTTTAAAAATGGGCAAACAGGGGCGCCTGGGTGGCGCAGTCGGTTAAGCGTCCGACTTCAGCCAGGTCACGATCTCGCGGTCCGTGGGTTCGAGCCCCACGTCGGGCTCTGGGCCGATGGCTCAGAGCCTGGAGCCTGGTTCCGATTCTGTGTCTCCCTCTCTCTCTGCCCCTCCCCCGTTCATGTTCTGTCTCTCTCTGTCCCAAAAATAAATAAACGTTGAAAAAAAAAATTAAAAAAAAAATGGGCAAACAATCTTGATAGACACTTCACCAAAGTGGGCATATGGATGGCAAATATGCACATGGAAATTGTTCTACACTAATAAAGAGAAATGCAAATTAAAATCAAGATGAGGTAACACAACACACATTTGAGATGTGCTAGATGGGTGATGGGTATTAAGAAAGGCACTTGTGATGAGCACTGGGAATTGTATGTAAGTGATGAATCACTGAATTCTACTCCTGGAAGCAATATTGCACTGTATGTTAACAAACTAAAATTTAAATTAAAAAAAAAGAAAAAAAGAGAGTGGCTAAAATTTAAAAACAAATTACTGACATTACTAAATGTTAGCAAGGATAAAGAACAACTTGAAATCTCATATATTACTGGTCAGAATGTAAAATGGTACAGCCTCTGTGGAAAATGATTTGGTAATTTCTTCTAAACATACAGACCCTACATGACTCAGAAATGCCACTCTTGGAAGAAATAAAAACTCATGTTCACACAAAAACCTATTCATGAATGTTTATAATAGCTCTATTCATATTTGCCAAAATCTGTTCATATTTATTTAAATGTCCTTCTATGGGTGAATGGATAAACAAACTGTGGTGTATCCATACAATTGTGTACTACTCAACAACAAAAAAGTAATGAACTATTGATACACACAACAACTTGAATGAACCTCAAATGCAATTTCCTGAGTGAAAGAAACCAGTCTTAATAAATTACATGTTCTGTTCTTCCATATCTATAACATTTTTAAAAAGACAAAACTACAGTGATAGAAAACAGATGAGTGGTTACCAAGGTTAGGTTTTGGGGAAAAGTATGATTATAAATAAATAGCATATGAGAGTTTTTTTTTTTTTTTTGGAAGGAGCATGAGGAAACAATTTTGTGTTATGGTTGTGGCTACATAAATCTATACATCACTTTTAGCTGAACACCAAAAGAAAAAACTAATTTTACTCTTTGAAAATTTAAAAATAAGAAATATAGGAATCTAGAGTGACTATATTAATATCAGAAAAAGTTGACTTTATAAGAAGGAAATGTACCATGGACAAAAAGGAACATCACAGGGGCGCCTGGGTGGCTCAGTTGGTTAAGTATCTGACTTTGGCTCAGGTCATGATCTCACGGTGTGTGAATTCGAGCCCTGCGTCGAGCTCTGTGCTGAAGCTCAGAGCCTGGAGCCTGCTTCAGGTTCCATGTCTCCCTCTCTCTCTGCCTCTCCACCGCTCACACTCTGTCTCTCTCTCTCTCAAAAATAAATCAATAAACATTTACAAAAAGGAACATCACATAATGATAAAAGGGTCAATTCGCCAAGAAGACATAACAATCCTAAGTGTGTATACACCTAAAAGCAGAGCTTCAAAATATAAGAAACAAAGTTTGATTGAACTGAAAGAATAGTCACATCTACAGTTAAATTTGGAGACTAAACACTCCTCTCATAGAAGTAAACAAAATGTCTTTGCAATGTTCTGGGGAAGCAGAGGCAATAGATGTAAATAAAATGAGCCAAGCTCCATACTCTTGTTGAAGGTGCTTGAACTTGATCTGAGGATACTTTTAAAAGAAGGAAACATGGGTAAGAAGGTAAAGAAGGCCCATAATGTTTCTTGGGGCTGAGAGCTAGCAGGTAAAGCACAAGTAGGAGCCTCTTTTATTTCTTTTTTTTAAATTATTTTTTGAAGTTTATTTATTTTGAGAGAGACAGACACAATATAAGTGGGGGGAGGGGCACAGAGAGAGGGAGACAGAGAATCCCAAGCAGGCTCCATGCCATCAGTGCAGAACCCAATGTGGGGCTCAAACTCACAAAACTGTGAGATCATGACCTGAGCCAAAACCAAGAGTCACATGCTTCACTACTGAGCCACCTAGGCACTCATAGAAGCCTCTTTTCAAATTAGAATTTAAGGCAGGTCTGGAAAGAAAAAACAGGGATGGTGGGTTGGAGGGAGGGTAGCCAATTCTGTTCTGACAGTAGAGAATAGTAGAAAGATAATGTATGCTTATGTGTGTCTGGATTGAGGTGGGGGGGCAATGGGCAATGAGGAGTTTGGAAAATAAATGGGATTATAACGTATGTTGAACACACAGAGGTTAGGGCACCATTTGCTTTTGGCAGTGCTGGAAAACCCAACAGCAAAATTAGAAGTCAGTGCGTTGGGCGCATTGGAGTCCACACAGATAGGTGTCTATGCAGGAGCATGAGGAAGTCCATGTCTGAAGAAGGGCCTTGTAGCACACAGCTTTCACATCTATGCTCAGCAAACCCTAGAGTCTGTGGCTGAGTGTCAGGGTCAACTTCTTTAAGGCTTAGGTAGGACTTTAGGATTATAGTCCTCATTTCAACAGTTCAACCAGAGTTCTCTGCCTTGCTCATGTATATGGAGTGGATTTCTGTGGAAGGCTTCAGTTGTAATAAGAGGTCCTACATCTAAAATTTTGATGTCCACTAAATGACCCATCATGGGTCTAGCCTCTAGATACTTGACTCCAAGGGTGTCCTCCAGGCCCCTAGTCTGTTTGTAATGAGCAACTTCTGTTACTGAAGAGCTGCCAACTGCCTAAAATGCACACACTAGGTTTGAAAAGATACTGTCTGGATATTGAAGGAAACAGAGTGTAAGCTTAGTTTTGCCAAAGGCTATCAAGAGTAAAGTCCTTAAAAATGATCCAACACAGCAGATGTGAAATTGAAAGGTCATTAGTGTAACTGTACGTGAGCCACAAATGCAAGAATATATATGTGTGTGTATATATATATATATATATATATACATATACTATAAAAACTTTCTGTAATTGTATTTTCTGGTTCTTTTCTCCCATTAAAATCTTTCCTAAATTTAATATGTGACTTTAGTTTCCAACTGTGTTTGCTAACACAGCCTAACAATGTCCAGTCCAAGCTCCTCTCCTGTTAGACCCATGTTTCCTACTACCCACTGGATAGACCCACCTGGACAACCAGCAGAAGTTCACCACCCACATGGCTCATACTGACTTCATTCTCCATATTTTCCTCATCAACTCACCACTACCTCTTCCTCTCTCATCCTCAATCTGAGATGAGAGCAAAAGCTCCAGCAAAGTGAGAAACCTCAGAATTCTGGGTCATTATACACTCTCCCCACCATCTCACAGTTCCTAAAACTCTTTTACATCACATCTCTCACCATCCTCCCACTCAGGCTGAATTAAGTGCTTTGTCATGTTATTTGGCTTTGTTTGCTTAATATTCTTTCTCAGCATATGTTCAGTAAATGTTTGCTGTATGAATGAGTGAATCAACCAAATTACTGGAGAGTGCCATTCACTGACTCAAAATGTGGAGCCTGCCCCCTGCCTGAGCCTTCCACTTCCATAGATGAAACCTACAGTTCTCCAATGGCTCATGAACTTCAGAATTCCCATAGGAAATTATTTTTGAGGGTGTCCATGGTGCTTCCTTCCTAGGAAACATAGTCTATCAGAAGGTTTCCCCAGCCCATTCATGTTCCTTGTCCTGCATTGGGGCCCACACCTCCTCATCAGTTGAACAAGAAAAAGTGCCATCTTTACAGGTTTTCCATCCACCTTGCAAACATCTGCACCTTGGGCCAGTCCTGTATCCCAGACAGAATCTGATGGCAACACAGGCCAGTCATCATGGCCACAGGACATCCGCTCCTTCTATGCCAAGGCCTCAGAAGCCCTGGAAGGCAGTCCGAGCCAGGGACACCATTTGGACAACGTTCAAGTGTGTCCATGCCCAGCCCTTTATCTGCAGAGTCTGAGATGATTAGTCCCAGGGCTTTCTCCTTCTGATTTCGCCCTCCTTGCCACTGCACACTTCCTTCCACTGCTCTTGGATGTTCCTGGCCCTTCTCAGCCATCATTCCTCGGCTCACTAACCCCTCACTCACATAGCCCCGCCCTTTATGTGGGGTTGCACTGCACCCAGAGGGAAAGTCCCCAGCCTCCAGCAGGCATCCTGACAGCTTCCAGCCCCAGGACCCTGGCAAGGATGCACTAGATAATGCTACGAGGCTAGAGTAATCCAGAGATGTCGCTCACCTGAATGACGCAGGGAGCCAAGTGTACTCTTCCTGACAGAGGTAGGGGGACTCTAAGGCAGCGGGGTGTCTGGCATGGTGCTGGTCCATTCATCCAATAGACCTGCCCTGTCAGACCACCCTGAAACTTCCAGCTAGTGATAATGATTCAGAGATTTCCCCAGCCTGTTCATGTTCTTTGTCCCAGGTCCCTCTACCTCCCCACCTTCTCTCCTTCTGGCCCCTTTGCCCCTAAGCTAGACTCTAGATTCAGAGCCCCAACTGCCAGCCTGCCTGGGGGCTCCCTGGACTTGGTTTTGTACTCCTTTTCTCTCATGGACTGTGGCAATCGCTTTCCGCTGGATGTTCTCAATGCCCCTCACTAGCTGAGGGTGTCCTGTCTGGTTCCCTCCCCTGGCTCCTGGTCACTCTGGCCAAATCCTTCTTTCTCAAAGTAAAGAGGAAACATCTTGTTGGTATTGCATAATCTCAAATCATTTGCAATTTTTATGAGAATACAAATCTGTATAGCATTTTTGGAATAAAATTTCAGACGTATTTATAAAATGTTAAACTGTCCACACCCTTTCCACTTTAACCCGATGTCTATGTCAGTATGTATATATCATTAGAAAACAATGTTTTCTGATGTTTACCCAGCCATTCGTATTCAAAGATGTTGTTTTCAGTTCATTAATCATAGGACACATGGAAAACCACTTACATCTCCACCAGGAAAAAAAAATGTTTATGTTATTAATTGTGGCATATACATACTTTAACACTCCAGGGAGTAGTTTCAAAAGTGAGGTGGATCTGTATGTGCTGTCACGGGAATATCCTGCGTCCATTTTATTAAGTAACAAAAGCTAGTGGCAGAACAATATGTCCACTCTTACCTATTATGTTGAAGAAAAACGATATATTCTGACAGCATACTATTGAAAACCGTAGTCACCTTTAAATAACACACACTAGATTGTTAGTCGTGGGGACTTCTGAGGAGAAGGCTGAACTGTGGAAGATCTTTGAAAAGGGAACATTGTGACTTACCTGTATTTTTAGTTTTTTGGAAGCAGGAAGATATGCACTACTACCTTTGTACTTGAAATTTCCATGTAAGTCTAACAACAGAAAAGCAGCCATGTCAAAGTAACTGCTAACTGATGCAACAGACAAACCCTGACACTTGAAGGGCTAGCACAACAAAAGTGCATGCTGGTGCACGTAAATTCTGATACAGTTTGGCAGGGGCCCTCCGCTTTTCCTAGACCCTGGAGAGCCAGGTTGCTTTCATCTTGTGGCTCCCCTATCTCAACATGGGGTGGCCATGGTGAATCAAGGGAGACAGCAAGGAGCTGACATACTGACATACTGACATACTGGCTCTGAGATGCCTGGATGTGACGAACGATGCTTCTGCTCACGTCTCCGTGGCAAAGGTCATCACATGACCCTTCCCAACTACAAGTGGACTGGAAATGCAGGGTCCCCTGTGTCCAGGAAGGAAAGCAAAGACAAGGTATGGATGAGCATTGAAATTTCTCCCACATATCGCTACACAGTAGGTGCTCAACCAAAGGCAACTGTCATAATTTGTTAGGACAACCGACTTTATTGCTCGGAGGAGTAATCTGAGGTCAGATTTGCCTTGGTTTTCTTTGAATTTTCAAGTGCCTACCACATGACAGATACTTTCAAATACAGAACCACATCTAATGTTAAGAGGATCCTGTACCTCTCAGCAGGAAGTGTTCACCTTCTTCACTCAATAGTACCTTTCTGCATTGCCTGCAGAAAATCCCTGCATTGCCATCTGTAATCACAATAGGCGAGGATTTCCTCCTTCTTTTTGAAACATGGGTAAAGTCTGAACCTGTGAGTCTCTGCTACCCTCCACGTGACTAAACTTGCCTGAACGCCTTACCTGCACAGGTGCCATTAGGCTCACTGGCCGCCAGGGCTTTTCCATGGGGCAGGTACCAGACAAGAGGCAGTGGGAGGATGGGTCTTTCTTTCTGGTTCAATTTGGCCTAATATGTCCACCGAGGAACCATTTTTTACCACCCAGGAGCATTCCAGGGATTTTAGGAATTTGACTTCAGTGGATGTTTGCTCATCTACCACTTGTGATGGAGCATTACTATCTGACCACCTCAATAAGCTCCTTCATCTGAATATGTGTTCCGTTCCCAGCTTCAAATAAGAAAATCATTGAAGTCCTACTGCAAACACCGGGGTGGCTTCAAATATCCGCTGTGTAACATCGGGGTTAATCCCCAAGTCCCTGTAGGTTATAAGTGCAATGAGACATTCCTCACAGCCCATTGGGAAAACAGAGAGGGTATGGAAGACTCCCTGGGGAGGGATGAACAGATGTCTTAAGGTCACAGTCCAAGTCCTGCTTCCCATCAAAAGGGCTTTAGCTGTCAGAGGGGTTGGAGGGTAAGCTCCAGGAGAGCCAGGGAACCTGGGCAGGGAGGAGGCATGCTCTGTGTCATGGGAGGGCATGAAGCCCTTGTGCAGCCAGGAGAGGAGGCGGTGGTGATGAGCTGGCCAGCAGGCCAGGTTCCAGAGTTGGACAGGAGGGCACATGTGGGAAGACCAGGGGCTGTCATGGGGGAAAGTGTTGGGACTGGAAAGAAACGGCGGCACCTAACAGAGTCTGCTCTGGACAAGACTCGGAAAATCCCCAAGTTGTGTTTGATTCTTCTTGTCACCTTTCTTCCTTAGGCCTGTTTTTACTACCTGGGCCTCGGGGTCCTACTTTATGTCACCTGGGAAACACTATGGGAGCGAGAAGAGAAACGTAGGAGTCAGACGGTCGGCCACAGGCTGGGGTGGGTGGGAACAGTTGTGAGCTCTCCATGAATTCAGACCAGGGGTCCGGTTTCTGCCCTGTCACTTACTAGCCGTGTGATCCTGGGAAAACGACCAAGCCCTGTGGGACTCAGGTTCTTCATCTGTGAAGTAAGTGGGTTTCATAAGCCCCATCTTGCAGGACTGCAGGGATGTATGTGATGTATGGAAAGCACCTCGCACTGTGCCGGGCACATATCGGAACTGTGATGAATGGCAGTTGTTTCTAACGTTGTTTTGATACCAGACCCTTCTACTCTCTCCTCTGGGATACTTTTTGTTTTCCAGGTCATGCTAGAGAATATGCAGCTCAACAGAACATGGAACAGCTAATAAGCCAAAGAGGGTGCTTCATAAATAAAACTCAGTCCATTTTCTTTTTTTAATTTTTAAAACATGTTTTATCTATTTTTGAGAGAGAGGGACAGAGCACGAGCAGGGGAGGGCCGGAGAGGAAGGAGACACAGAAACTGAAGCAGGCTCCGGGCTCTGAGCTGTCATCAGATGCTTAACCGACTGAGCCGCCCAGGGTCCCCACAGTCCATTTTCTGAATAGGGGATATATGTGAATATGTGTGGAATGTAGGCGTGGGGGAGTCGTCCCAGCTGAATACAGCACAAAGCTGCTAGAATTTGAATCAAAGACCAACTTCCTCCCTCCTTCCACATGCTCTTCCATCCAAACCACAACTTTCATTCATTTCTCCCACACCAAAACCTAGACCTGGCTTGCAGCTGTCTAAGGACACTCAAGATAATCAAATGAAAACATCTTTATAATGCACTTGGTTCTGGTTTTCTATGGCCAGGAACAACAGTGTCCGTCTAGAGCCTTCTGGGCTCGACTTTAAAGGAATATTATTGCATTTCTCCAGAAATCCTTGCAGATGATGGGTAGAAAACACCTAGTCCGTGCACTGTGCTCAACTACACCGGGACAAGAGTGCAGGACACTTTCACTTCCTGACCCAGGAGGAGATTTCTTTGGTTTGTCCATGATCCAAAAGGAACTTCTCAGAGCAATTATCTATTTGAGATTTTGCTCACACCCCTAAGGGACACCATCTGTGGGCCTGGCCACTGTCAACATCCAGTTTCATTGTGTTCAGCTGCGCAGAAGGCATCACACTGACCAGAGACACCAAGCCAGCCTGGCTCAGGATGTCTCCATTGTAGGGCTCCCCCTGGAGCCCCGCCGCCTCAGCCTTCTTTCATTTCTTCTGCTCCTCTTAGGGGACCTTTCCCTGCCTTCCCATGGGGACCGCAGCTGCTAGATAGTCACCTATGGGTGGGACGTGTCCTGCCTCTCCTAGTGTCCTCACTGCCAACACAGGGCCCTTCCGAGAGTGAGCAGAGCTCAGCGAATGTCCGGCCACAAACGTCCCAGTGAGCTGGGGATCTCTGCTCAGATCGAGTGTCTCCTCCTTTCTTGGAGACCCAAGCAAAGGCAGGCACACATCTCTATGTCCCTTGTCCAGAATGACAGATGACAAGGGACAAGAGGCAAGAACGAACATCTTTTATTGCTCCGTGTCCTGAAGCCATCCGTTTACTGCCAAGGTCTTCACGTTTGCAAGACATCCCTGTCTGTGCCCAGCCCAGGCACCGCGATTCCCTTCTGGATCCCGAACGAGGACGGAAGGGTTCCCAGCTCGTTGCACCAACGGCAAAACTCTGGCTCTTGAACACCTGTGGCGTGGGTGCCACTCCCACACTGAGCCGAAGCTCACGAAACCTTCTATGACAAGGAACAACATCTGAAAACTTCCTCGAGGAAACAAAGATCGATTTCCGAGGCCACGTAGACAGAGAACAAGAACCCACCCAAACGTGCGCTTGGCCCCGCTTTCCCCCAAGCCGCCCTGGCCCTCCACTACTCACAACGCCCAGCGCCCGCTCTGCTCGCACTCGCGGGGGAGAAGTGGCCTGGCTTCGTGCCCCGCAGGAGAGGCTGCTCGACCCCAGGTGGGAACGGGCCCGGCTGCCCCTCGGGCTCAGGCCCGCTCTTCCTCATGGCTCACAGCCTCTTCGGACAGACACGGAGACCCGGGCTGCCTGCTGTTGACCGCGAGGATGTGCTGCAGCACTTGCACGGCGCTGGTTTCTGCGTGCGCCCTGGGACCCCACAGGAACTCGTAGCGTGCGGGCTCGCTGCCGGGCACCTGCCGGTACTCCAGGTACCCTTCCTGCACCCAGACTTCGGTCAGCAGCTCCCTGGGCTCCCCATAGAATACGTGCTCCCTGCCGGCATACACCCCCAATGACCCCCAGCGCTTCCCACACCGCCTCCTCAGGGGCACGGTCCTCCTCCAGGAGGATCACCCACAGGACCAGCACCAGGAGGCTGGTCTTGGGCATGCCGTGCCTACCACTCGGCGTCCCATCGCAGCTGAGGCCCAGGATGCTGACCAGGACGTAGGAGTGCTCGCGGGGGTCCACTTCCTTCACGTCGACTCCAAAGACCAGCTGCAGATACTCGCAGGCTCGGCGGAAGATCACGGGGAAGCGGTCCTGGTCATCTTGGCTAACCGCCGCCAGCATCTCCGCCCGTGTGGGTCGGCTGATTGGTGCGATACTGTGAGGAGCAGAAGCAGCAGCACCAGGCCGGCCACTTTCACGCGGAGCGCATCTGGGAGGAGGCCTGGGCCCTGCCGGGGCCCCCCAGGTGCTCGACCCCTCCTCATCGGGGCTGCTGGAGCCCGGGTGGGACTGGCTCCCCGAAGCGCCTGCCATGGCACTGGGGGAGGGGCAGGAGCTCCGAGGGCTCTGGGGAGGACTCGGGGACCCGGCAGCAGCAGACCCCTCCTCCAGGGGGACCAGAATGAGGACAGAGCAGGAGGAGGACGGGGAGGAAGGGGAGGAGGAGGAGGAGGAGGGAGATGGGTACCCCCCCTCCTCCTCCTCTGCTTTCTCCTCCTCCAACTCCACCTCCTCCTCCTCCAACTCCTCCTCTTCCTCCGAAGTCCACCTCCTCCACCTCCAACTCCACCTCCAACTCCACCTCCTCCTCCTCCTCCTCCAGCTCCTCTTCCTGGGATTCCACCTCCTCAACCTCAACCTCCAGCTCCTCCACCTCAACCTCCACCTCCAAATGCACTTCTTCACCTCCTCCTCCTCCACCTTCTCCTCCTCCAACTCCTCCTTCTTCAACTCCAACTCCTCCTTCTTCAACTCCAACTCCTCCACCTCCTCCACCTCAACCTCCACCTCCAACTCCACCTCCACCTCCTCCTCCTCCTCCTCCTCCTCCTCCAACTCCTCCTTCTTCAACTCCAACTCCTCCTTCTTCAACTCCAACTCCTCCACCTCCTCCACCTCAACCTCCACCTCCAAATGCACTTCTTCCACCTCCTCCTCCTCCACCTTCTCCTCCTCCAACTCCTCCTTCTTCAACTCCACCTCCTCCACCTCCCTGTCCTCAGGCTCTGGCAGCGGTGCATCCCATGGCAGCGGGACCTCTCTTGGCTCCTCCTTCAGCTTGCAGAACATACTGCTCTCACCCAGGGACATGATGGTCGCCAGACCTTGAAGACAGAAGAGGGGTGGCTCCTCAGGGGAGGCCCAGCCCACCCAGACCCGAGCTCCCAGGCCTGAGAGCGGGGCCGCGTGGGGGTTGGGGGGCCGAGGGGTCCCCTCTGGGGTGGGATGGGCGAGCCCCCGGCCCCACGCGGGGTGCACCCACCTCGCCTGGACAACCGACTGGCACGCGGCCGCGCCTCCTCTGCTCTGTGACCTCAGGACTCCTGCCTCAGACCAAGGCCTCAACTGCAGAGCTCGCAGAGCCCCTGGAAGAGGGAGGGAGGGAGGGAGGGGGCGCCTCAGGGTCTCAGGGGGGTGCAGACCGCGAGCACCGCCCCGGGCCCCCACCCCCCACTGCGGCCAGGGGATTCTGGCCAGGACTCTGGGCGGCCCCCCCCCCCGGGAGCCCCACCCCCACCCCCCATCCAGCCTGGGCTTGCCCCTTTGGGCCTCCGCTGACAGCCGAGCGGACCCGA